>NW_024619169.1:0-1590 GCF_008729295.1 Plectropomus leopardus | reverse complement strand
TTTATTTCATTATTGTTTTTCCAATTTTCAGTTAATTTTCTTGTTTTTTCCTTTCTTTTCTTCTCGCTCTATTTCTTCACTAATTTTGGGGTGTTTTGCAGGGTCATTTCTTCTTAAGTTGCTCCTTGTCTTCTTTCCATGTTTTTGAAAGAAAACAAACAAATATGCTCAGGTTTCAAAGGGTTTAAATCACAAACAAAGATGACATATCAAAAAACATTGTTATTTTGTTTAACTGTATTTCTGCTTTACTCAACCACATTAAAGACTTAAAGGTTTTCTGTTTAGTTGCCATGACAGAGCACACTACAGACGTCAGGTGCTGCAGTTATAATGTCTACGCTGTTTTAATTGTGTGCTTCCTTGTACAATATTGGCTTTGATGACAACATCGATATGCCATCATGATGCCACTCTCTCAGCCGGGTGATGTTTAATCTCAAGAGCACGAGACGGTTACCGAAGTCAAACCTTTACTTAACCTTTAGCAGTGAAAGTGAATGAAGACATGTTGGTTTTACACAACCTGATACTGACCACCATAACGAGTTAACCCAGTTTCAAAGACACACAGTGAAGGGCCTGGAGAAAACACAGCTCATTACAATGTGATGAGTCTCAGCCCTGTAACAAGGCTTGTGGTGGCCGACTAACCCCCTCTGTTGGAGGCTTTCTGCTACTGCAAGAAGAGAAGTGATGGGAGGAAAGGCTTTGTGCAAATGTATAAAGTGATGGTATCGATTAAGCTTTTGCAGAACATGTGACAACTTGCAGAATTCAGAAATGTGGGGCAAAAAAAAGACTTTGCTTCATTTGGAGAAGACATTGCTCCAAAGAGAGGGATGTGTTTGGGCTTCATGCCGAGACTGGGGTTGCAGAGGTTTTAAGATATATCGTGATATGAAAGTTGGTCATTATCATACCATGTACATTCGCTTATCTACAATATTGGGGAAAAATACAACTCATGCAAAAACTTAACGTACAGCCCTGCTACTAATTTTATATGTTTAATTTACGTGTTGTAATACTGTATATTTTCAGACGGTGAAAAAAACCTACTTGCTGGCTAGTTTTTTCTGATAACATAGCTGGACAGAGAATCTGTCATTTCCAAAAGAGAGAAATACTTCCTCTAAAAAATGGTTTTAAGTTGTAATTATAGTGATAAAATATTAGTTCAACCAAAACTAACCTTTTGGTTTCATTCCTATAAAAGTAATTCTGACTGATAATAATAACAATAATACTGTGATACGGTTATATATTCTGAGACAGTTATTGGGCTGTGAAAATCTCATACTGTTGTAACCCCAGCTGACACCAAGAAGTGTTACAATCACACTTCAACTTCATTTTAAAATCATCTGTATCAAACCTCAACACAGACCTCAGGGTTCCTGCAGCTCAGAGCAAATGATATTTAAGGCTTTTAAAGACTTTTTCAGTGCCACTTGGACTGAAGTTTAAGAGAAAATATCCAATAATCAAATTTGAAAGACAATTTTGCCCAAATGTTTATTGTAACATAGAACATGCCGTTTTTTGTCCGGTGAAAAAGTTAGATTATCTATGTCAAATACTGCTTTA
>NW_024619168.1:0-1302 GCF_008729295.1 Plectropomus leopardus | reverse complement strand
AATAGGTAAATGAAGGAAAGAAAGAAAGAAAATGACCTTTAAAAAGTGCTATAGATAGATAGATAGATAATTAGATAGTTGTCAGGACATTTTTCCCTAATTTGTTGTGGATGATTTTTAATAATCAATCCTTCTTTCCCTCTTCCTCTGATAATTTTCTTGTCACCTCTACCTCTCACTGTCATTATATGTGAATTTGGTGGCACTTTACTCAGATAGTTTATCGAGTGCTTGTAATATTTCAGCAGATTATTAATTTAGATTTATCAGTTCAACTGTTTGGCTTTATTCTGTAGATTTTTATACAGTTCATGTGACAGTTCACTGCATATTCTCAGAATATTATAGATGATGTGAACTATATCGACTCAACCTGTATTGCTTATGGTTGCAGGCTATCCAATTATAGCACCCAACATTTAACTGAATTTATTTCAAAAACAACAGGCCTCTAAAAAAATGTGTTATTTGGCTTTTATTTTTCCAATTTTAAAAAATCTAAATAAAATAAGATATAATCTAACTATATATGCTATTAGGTTTAGTAGATAAGGAATGTAAACATTTAAGATTCAGTGGTAAAGGAGCCCTCGTCCCCCTCACAGACGTCTTTGTCTGCTCCGCCTCTATTGTCCCTCTGCGGCTCTGTGAGTGAGTTTCTCCTGCTTTCCCACACTCTCTCCATTCACTGCTCCCAAGAACAAAAGAAGTGTGTCTGGTTGCACATCACATTAATTATGGAGTCAGTTTACGTGTTTTGTCCTGCTGCCTCTGAATGGACATTCCTGTCATCAAGACTCGTCATTACCAGGCCTTTGTAAAATGTCTATCAGGAATGCAGACATGCTAAGGATTAATGAACATTCAAAAGCTCTTTTTTGTGCTCTGTCCTTTGGATTCAGATTGTTCCTCTGCATTCCAGCCTATTTATTTTGATGGGGAGGATAAATGGGTGTCTATTCCTGAATTAATCAGGTGCTGGTTATGGTGCATAAGACTAGGAATTTAAAGTTAAACTTTAAACTGCAATCAAACTTCATCTATAACATGATCTGGGCATTCCTACACAGCTGTTTTTAGGAAGTTATGTGTTTGAAAACCATCAGAAGAAAGTCCCACTGCATCCAAGATAGAATTACCATCTTAAAGTTTAATATGACAACCCAAACTGCAGACTCTGCAATATTACCCGACCAAACAGTAGTAAAGGAAATCAAGCAGGATGGCAATTTTGGATACATTGACCCTTTGAAACCTTAGCTTGCTTTTTTTATAAACATTGGAGCAACTTATCAAAAATGG
>NW_024619167.1:0-1928 GCF_008729295.1 Plectropomus leopardus | reverse complement strand
TGTGCAGCAGGTGTGCAGGTGTACAGGTGTGCTCAGGGGTGCAGGTGTTCAGCTGATGCTCAGGTGTTCAGGTGCTCAGGTGTGCAGCAGGTGTGCAGGTGTTCAGCCGTTGCTCAGGTGTTCAGGCGTGCAGCAGATGCACAAGTGCTCAGGTGTGGCGTTACCTCTCTCGGTGAGAGTGAGGCAGGCGTCGTCGTAGCTGCAGTCTCTCTGTTTGGAGCAGCTGGCGGTGTAATCCTTACAGCTGTAACACCTGATGGCCGAACCTGAAACACACAAACACGGAGACGGCGGTTCGATTCGTATCCACCACATCGAGATTCTTCAGGTCTGAAGCCAAATGTTTTAGACCTTTTTTAACCCTTAAAAACCCGCAGCACCGTCACTGTTCTCGTGCTGCTTTCAGACACTTTTCACAAGTCTTTAACCCTTTGAACCCCGAGTACACACACACACACAAAAATAAACAAAAATGAAATGAAAAATAAAAAACTTTAGAAAAAAGGCAACTCGGGAAGAAATGTGCAACAAATTACAAGAAAGTTGTAAATTTAGAAAATTATTTTTTTAAAAAGTTAGTGAAAAATGTATATGGAAAAAACTACATAAAAAATAGGGGGAAAAAGTTAGTGAAAACTATATTTAGAATAATCATCATCACATCTAGAAAATTACATAACGAAATTATCGTTATTATACTTTATTTCTTTACAGATTTTTAGGTCATATTTTGTACTTTTAACTATTTTTTTGGAGAATGATTTTGCTGTAAATCTTCAGGTCATTTCTTCTTGCATTGCTCACTCCTTTATTCTCATTTTTGGAAGAAAAAAAAACAAGCCCGTTTGTTTCAAAAGCTGAATAGAAACCATCAGCTTCACATCAAATGTGTTCAAATTATTCTTTTTCCTCCTGTCATTTATTTTGTACTTTTAACTTATTTTCTAAAGATGATGGATTTGTTATCATCATAATTACATATTTACATATTTAGCACTTTTTTCAGGTTGTTTACTTTTTTTACTTCTACTTTATTTGTCTTTTTCAGATTTTCTGGTAATTTTCTTGAACTTTTTACAGTATTTTTATTCTGATTTTTGGGTCATTTCTACCTATGTTTTTGAAACACTTCACCAGTTTGCACAGGTCTCAAAGGGTAAAAAAAAAGTTACAATGTGTCTTTATCTTTAATATATTCAAAACTTTGACTTTAATCTGTGAGTTTTAAAACAAAGATCGAGAATATGATTAAAAACGAAATTTTAGAATAATCAATCCATATTTTTCTGGATCGGAAACATTTCAGAGCTACAAAAAAAAGATAAATAAAAACAATAATGACAATAAAAAGTTAAATTCCCATTAAACGCAGAAACAAACGTACCCAGTCCGACCAGAGCGGAGCAGATCAGCAGGCAGATTCCCAGGGAGCGCTTCATTTTCACCTCAGCGCAGCTCACACACTCATCTGAAGCACACAGTCCACAGCAGCGCGTCCGTTTAGAGACAAAAACACACAACAGCCGTTTCGCTGAGCGCAGGACACTGTGTGGACACTGTGTGGACAGTGTGTGGACACTGTGTGGACAGTGTGTGGACTCACCCAGCAGCGGCGCTCGCAGTAATACTGCAGTTCAGCAGGACTTTTGTTGTTGTTGATGAGGCGAGCAGAGAGCGAGTGGCGGCGCGGACTGTGACTGACAGCTGAGTGGAGCTCTGAGGCCACGCCCACTGGGAGGAGCCTGTGGGATTTAAAAAGTTTGATAGATTTTAGAAACTTTTAATAGTTTTCTGGTTTTAAAAACTGGAGATATAAACCCAAAAATTCTGAGTCCCTCTGAAGAGTCCCTCTGAATCTGCTGCTCAGTCTGAGTCTCTTTGCAGTTGTTTTTTCTCTCCTTGTAGTCGTTTTGTGTCTCTTTGAAATC
>NW_024619166.1:0-4466 GCF_008729295.1 Plectropomus leopardus | reverse complement strand
CCTTACAGACCTAAAAGGAGAGTGGATATTGAACTTACATTTGTCATGTGGCCAAAAACACGACTCCAAATAAATTGTAAGGTTGCTGCTTGTCTTCTGGATGCTCAAGTTACATAAATATGCAGCTGTTTGCTAACAAATTAATGTTAGCCTGCTGTGTCTCTCTGGGATTCTTATACCCCCTAGTGGCCAAAAATCAATTAGGTAATCCAAGTGAATTTGAGTAAAAAAAACTTTTGTGACAAATAGCCAACTTCGTTACAAAAACTCTGACATTCGTCATTTAACTTGGAACAAGAGCAGAAGTTGCCTGTTAGCAACACAAGTATGGTACTTCTAGTGACAAAAGTAAAAATGGGAGAACTGTCAGTGCTCTATATTATTTAATTGGATGATAATTATCAACATAAAACTGGGAAAGCAGCATGTTAATGATGCAGCTGGTCAGGGGAGAGAGACCTGTTTGTTTATTGAGTGTTCTGTGTCATGGTACACTTTTTAAATGAATGCCTTGGTAAATCTATTTAGGTGTTTTCTAGTGTCAAACACAGGTGTAACAAATAACATTAACGATGACTGCATTTTATGTAGGCTGTTATTAGGCATTTGACTTCCACAACTTTGAGCATGCTGGCTCACGTCGTTAATGCCATTAGTTACACCTGTGCTTCTCCTACTGCGGCAAGTCAAAATGTCATCCTGCAGTCCATTTCCCAATTTATCACCACTGACAATGACCTTATATAAACTCTCTTTTTCAGTCTCTGCGTCTGTCTGTCAGCGTTGGGGAGAAATAGAAACAAATGGCTGAATGGACATTAACTTTTTGGTTTAAGTTCAATCTGAGAAATGTTTTGTTTATTTATTTATTTTACATATAAATGAATTCTAAGGTGGCTCACATTAGTGGAGGGAGCAGTCTTAGTCGAGTCTATATTTGGCACATGCTGCAATGCCTGGTACTTATAGGGCACTGAACCAGGGCGGAGATTCAGCAAACACACACACACACACACACACACACACACACACACACAGAGAGAGAGAGAGAGAGAGAGATTCTGAGAACACATTAAGTCATAAATCAGTTAAACATGTTCGCACATGGATAAAGAAAGACCATTAACGTGTATTTTAGTACTCTATTGTAGCGTACTAATTATTATCTCCATTTACCATGTCCTTTATGTGCACTTAATTATCTATTAGAGATCTATTAATATTTAATACACTAGAAATACATTTAAATATTTAACCTGTTGAGTAAGCTAAAGTTAAATCTATGTGTAAAATAGAAACTTTTTTCTTATTTAAAAACAATTATTTATAAATAAATTGTGTCTCAAACAACAGTAGCCAAGTCAAGGGGATTAGAGGAATAGTTTGATGTTGATATTGGTTGTATATTGCCTTTTTTGCTGAGAGTTTAGATGACAAAAACAAAACCACTCTCATGTTTGTGCTCTAAATATGAAGTTACAGCTAGCAGCCAGCTATCTTAGCATAGCAAAAAGCAGCCGCTGCTCCAGGCCGAGAAATAGTTGGAATATAATTCCCATTAAACCACAACTTGTAATTTGTACACCTTGGTTTTTGTATGGAATAGATGAACAAAATATGTGTTAATAAATAAGCTTAAGAGTTACTGCTAGGCCAAATCTTTGGGGAGGACCAGCTGTTTCCCCTCATTTCCACTCTTAAGGCTACGCTAAGCTAACCACTTTCTGGTTGCAAAAGTGAACAGGCTACATATTTTTTCACCAAAATGTCAAACCTTCGCTTTAAGTATGGCCATAATCACTTCACATTTTTTGTATTTACAACATCATTATGGTGAAAAATGCTCAGTTTATGTGCTGATACCATAGCACACTTTTGAGGTCAAACAAATACTGTTTAACAAAGGTTTCTTACAAATTTTTAATGAAAAACCTGAAAACTGAATTTCAGTAAACGTGTGCTAATACAAATTGTACTTACACCCATAATGGAAATAAGCCTTTACGTTTTTTTTGTGCATTTTAATTGTCGAGAATATTTAGAAATGGAGTGTGCCATTGTGATCAGTCTGTCATTGTTTTAAATTTTGTCAAATAAATATGTCTATCTGTCTGAAATTAATCTTAACCTTTGCCTTATCAAATCCTAATCCTACCCCTAAACTGCTAAACTACCCCCTTACAGAAGTGACAGACAACAAAATGTTCCCATTTTGAAGGATTCCCCCTTAGTTTACATTCGGGAGGACATTTGGTCCTGTATTGCAATAATACAACTCACACACACACACACACACACACACACACACACACACACACACACACACACGCTCACACACCCAGCCAGAGGCTCCTAATGAGGCTTGTCCCTGATAATGGAGGTAATCAGTGCAGCCTATCTGGCCTCTGCCCCTGCTGACATGCTGCCAGCCTTGCTTTGGTTTATTTATACACGCCTGATCTATCAGCACTAGCTCTATGTTTGGTGGGCCTCAGTTTCCCAAAATAGAAATAATTAGGACAGGGTGGGAAAAGAGGAAAAGTGGAAACGTGTCTAAAAGTGCATACACTAAGAACAGACCCCCCCGCCCCACCTCATCCTCTGCCAATCTCTCCATCCATCCCTGCTACACTGTCTCCTCTCTGTTTTGTTTTCTGGAGACAGAGGCAGCGGGCAGGCGGGTCGAGGAGGGGCGGGGAGGGTTGTGTGTGGTCTGGATTGGGTGGCAATCGGCGGTGAAATAGGGCGAAGCAGAGTGATCAAGTTTTCCAGAATACCACACACACACACACACACACACTTGAGTTCTGATATAATCTGTTATCTCTCTGTCTCTGTGCTTCTCTTTTAAACCCAAACACATTGAATACTACAGATATGAGTACTGGATGAACTGGTGATTTGTGACATTTTCTTAACCATCATGTACATTTCTTTATTTTCTTGCTGCATCCCCTAGTACATGTGTGCATGCAATCTGAAATTATGTTTGAATAAAATCTGAATGTTTAAAAAAAAAAGAGAAAAAAAAATATTTTGGGTCCTTGAAAAAAAGATGGAAAAGTTTTAAAAATTTGTCCATTAAAATGTGTGGGAAACCTGATAAATGACAAATTGTTTCTCAGTTTTCTGAGATGTTATGGTATTTTTCATAAGTAGTGAATATATCCCTTTTGGATCTGATACCCTTTGATGTCATTTATTGTTATTTTGGACATTTTGTAGACTCGTTAAGGTAGAAGGTAGATTAGTCATTTTTTAAACAAAGAACGAAATTTCATTTGTCTTTGATCCTGCTACATCTTTGGATTTGAAGGATGAGTTGATTGCATTTATTGAATTGTATCAGAGTCTTATGTCCTTATGGCTCCCAACAAGGCCCATCTATCCAGTGCAACAGCTTGATCTGGGATGTTAGGGGTTAACCATGACACTGTGAAGATGTGCCCAGAGCAGTTTCTGATCTTCTGTTGCTGTCACTGATTTGGTGACATTTGACATATTTGGGCAGATAAGGTTGTCCAGTGATTTAATAATTCAATGTATAGCCTCTACTGGAATTGTATTTTTGCAAGAAATTTTCATTTGACTGATGAGTCTATATAACTAAAAAAAAAGATTGAAGCAGATGAAAGCAAACCAGCTAAAACCAGCTTGAGGGTAATTTACCACCCCGAGGCAAGTCTGTAAACAGCAAACTGCAACATCCTCAACAATGGCATTATCTTGCTCCCATCTTCCCTCATAATGGCTGCCAGGAAAATGGAAGAGGGCGTAGGGGTGTGACGGTGCATATATGTACAGTATGTATGTACATGTGTAAAGGCATATTGTCAGCACTTAAAAATGTCTTTAGAGTGGCCTTAGAAGTTTGACACTAATTATGACAATGCCAAGAAACACATGTAATCAGTAAGTCTGAAGTCACAGTCTCATACATGCGCTTCCTTAGTCTAAACAGTCACTGATGCCAGTCCCATAATATAAACCCACCCTACATGCATGGCTACAAATACCCTCGACACTGGTCAGCAGCTCAGAGGACGCAACGCTGCACCCATCAGCTTTGAGAACCGAACTCTACTGAGAGAACACAAGATTTGAGGTGAGCATGTTGTCTCTTTAAACACTGAATCATTTGTGTGTTTGCTGTTTCTGACTCTGACTCTCTACTCTGATCAGATGCTTTGCACCAGGTGTGTACTACCTTTCCTGGCTCTTTACATGTTGCCAGAGGAGACATCTTCTGCTGTTTTGCCAAGCGGATTCAGAAACAAAAGGGTGAGTCTTTTATGGTCAGTGAGCCTTATGGTCAGTTTTCTTATCAGAAACAGAAATGAAAAAACAACACATTTGATTTTCATTTTAATATCCAAAAAGGAAAAATGGGGTCAGACATGGAATATAAAGAATAAAAATGCCAATTAATTTTCTTTTTCTCCAATTATAAAATAAAATAATAATAT
>NW_024619165.1:0-14481 GCF_008729295.1 Plectropomus leopardus | reverse complement strand
TGTGTGCCGCTGTGATCGATTTGACTCCCAGTGTATGTACAATCAAGGCTTACAAAGCTCATAAAGTCAGGGGTTAAATCTCTCAGTCTCGTAAACACTCTTCTCTGCGTTCCCTCTTTCATCCGTCAGTCTGTCTATCCCTCTTCACATGTGCATTTAATCAACAATCCTCATCTCTTACTCCACCAATATTAATCTGTATCATTTCTCCGTCTGTTTACCAGACTTGTGTGTTTTAAACACTGCTCCATCTTCCCTCCATTCGTCTGTCTCCTCTTCTGTGTCACTCCATCTTGGACATCTCAAACTTAGTCGTCATGGTTTCCTGCAACAGACAACACACCAACACACTGAATAATGTCTCTGTCACAAAAGCTGAGAAACTTTGTAAAAATAATACTAGAAATGTTTTTAATTTCTAAAAGTGTTTTTCTTGAGGGTTACACACTATACGCACTATCTTTGCTGGAAAATCAGCAATGGGTGGATACTAAACACTAGAGGGGTGGGGGGGTGGATCAATACAGCGTAGTATTTTGTGTGGCAGAATTGTTCTCATCCAAAGTCATCACATGTTGCCATTTTGCAGTGGACTTCTGCGTCTACATATTACACTCTATGTATGTTCCTGCATCTGTTGTTGACATTTTGAGATGCCACAACTGAGATGTAAACACAAGCACATGGTGGAATCAAGCTGCATGTGGTCATGTTTAGGCAACAACAGCACACAACACTGGGATGTGAGCAAAAGCCCATGCTGGAACAGATGGTCAGTTTTAGGGGTAGGAGGCACATGGTAAGGTGTAGTAATACGTTTTAAGGTCGAGGGTTTGTTGGATTCATCCACCGCCCCTCTCGCCCACCCTTTGTACTACTTATAGCGCATCATATCACAGGTTATCTCCAGCCACATTTTCACCTCATACAGACATGAAAGGTGCCTCTTTCTGTTAGCACTGACAAAATGGCGGTACTCGAGGACTTCGATGTAAGAACGGGCTGGGCAGAAGGCAAACAAAGGACATAAAGCTGCAGTACCACTAATGGCCACTAGATGCTACTCCAGTAAAACTCTCAACTGTATTGATGTGAACAGGAAAAACTCAAATATTTCTCTAAAAGTCGATTGTTGTTTCCACAAAAAGGTCATGATAGTTAATTCCAGTTCCTCATAATGGTATTGAGATAATACAGCTTTGTAAACTGAGCATGTTTGCTGGCTGTAAACCCAAACTCCATGTTTTTTAAAGTTTCTTCAGAAACCTCTGCGTGATCTCAGGGATGAATATTCATGTTTTCACTGCCTTATTTAAAATAAGGTGACATTGCTGCTCCAGAGGATAAAACAGGACTGTTTACTGCTGTCATCTTCCTCTCTGCGCTCCCTCCATCTGTAAACACTAGCACTCTGCTTCATGGACCTGACGTCTCAGTATTTCAGACTTTCTGAATCCTACCATCATCCTTCTCCATCCCTTCCTCTGTCAGCCCTTCCATCTTCCACCCCCCTCAGTGAGGAGGCCAACATTGTTAAGATGACTCCTTTTGTTGCAGACATGATGGATGAAAACCGCAAACAGACAAGTGGTAGAAAAGATCACATTTGCCAATAGTTTAGCCTTCTGCTAACCTTAGCCAAAGGCTCATGGCTGCAGCTTCATGTTAATGTTGATGTGGCTAACGCTAGCTAAAGCCTCAAATCACAGTGTGTCACATGTTGCCGCTGTGCAGTGAACTTCCACGTCTACAAAATATGCACTCTGCGTCTTCTGTTTACATTCCGTGATGCTGCTACTGTGATGTGAACACAAACACATGGTGGAATTACGCTGCACGTGGCTATGTTTAGGCAACCAACACTGGGATGTCAACAAAAGCAGATGTTTAGGATTATGCAACAAGGGTACGGATGCATATTCTTGTGGTCTTGTGTGGTTGTCATCTGGTGGGAGGGGCTTAGGACAGAGAGGAAAGAGCTGCAGGATGTGGGTTTATTTTTTAATTCTGCCATTGTTTAGCTTTTTCCACATTTCTGCCAACCAAAGCTTTAAGGCCTTTGTTTCCCCTTAATTTCATCCTCTAATAAGGGAGATTCATGACATTGTTAGCACTCACTCAGATATCAAACAACCTGCAGTTTGAATTCATTGATGTGACAGAAAAAAATAAGTGACCTTCAATCACTACTGCTAGTGCACAAACAGATCTGCAGGATTTAAAAACCTTTCCTGCTTCTTTCCTCACAATGAAAACGCCATAAATTTCAGTGAGCAAGCACTTAATACTTTCTATGGATTTAATATCCCTCAGTGTTCATACAGCAGCTTACATAAGAAATTGATTCTACATAAGCAGCACTTTGTTGATTGCAGGATCATTTTGAAAAAAAGGTTCAGCTTGGAGATCAAAGTTTAAATAATTTGTAAAATGACACACAAGACAGTCAACAGAGATCAACAAAATAACAAATAGAAATTAAATACATAAAAAATGATTTCAGAGATTCTGACTCGTTCCGTAAATAAGAGATGCTTTCTTTATTTGTGTTTTTATCGCTCAAGATTATCATTAATGGCTGCAGCAGCACCAACATCCCAAACACACACACACACACACACACACACACACAATGCGCGTCATCGTCACATTGTTCTGCTCGCCATGACAACAGAGAAGAGGATAAACAACAGTGTGACGTAACCGTAGCAACAGCTGTTCTGTGCTTTGATTGTTTGCTGCCCCCTGCTGCTCAAAATAAGGACTGCGAAGAGGATAAACGTCTGTGTTTGTGTGTGCGTGTATGTGTGTGTGTGTGTGTTTGCCTCCTGCAGACATAAATCAATTATTGCGAAGATTTCTCTTAGTTAAGCCAAAAATGTATAAAAAATGATCAGTCGTAAAAAAAAAAAAAAAAAAAAAATCTTGGGTTTTCGCCTTTTTTTAAGTGCCAAATTTTTATGACATAAAGCAATTAATAAATTGATGCTACAATTTCCAAAATGTGCTTTTCCTCTTCACTTTTTACATTTTTAATTTTGAATTTATTCAAGTGGGGTTGTATTTTTACTAACATAAAGGTCAAAATACATAAAAAAGCATTTCTTTCATTGTTAAAATGTGTTAATTTGCAGATATAACTTTGTCGACAAACACTGTTGTTTTCAGGTTAAAAGAGATTAAGGAAGTTCTTAAAACGTATTATTTTATTTTTATTTTATTTAAACTTAATTAACCAACAGAGTCCCATGAAGATTTTTTAAGAGAGGCCCAGCTAAGACAGGCAGCAGGATTAATAAAAACACACACTTTAAGACTAAAAAACTACACTGAGCAAAATAGCCGGCATTGAGCGCTGCTGCTACGGGCACGCACATCACATGCTGTGCTTAGGACACCAGTGCCAGAGGGGGCAGCAAAACAGGCCAATATGATCTTTATCATTCATAATCATGTGTAACACATTAACTGTCCGAGTTTGGGCCTTTTTGTGACACAACACGAGATTGCAGCAGCGCATCCTCGCTAAGCAGTTTACCAAAACGTGCTCAAATGACCTGAAAATAAGAGGAAAAAAAGGAAAACAAAAACAAACAAGAAACTGACCTGAAATGACCTTGAAAAAAAGTAAATAAATAAAAATAAAGAAAATATTTTTTTTCTGTGCTGCAATTTATAATGCTAATACATATGGTCTTTTACCTATATCTTGCAATTTGTGGACATTTCTTGCCAAGTTGGTCATTGCCTTCTTTCCCCGTGTTTTTTCAAAAGAAATCAAACCAATTCGCTCATGGCTTCAAAGGGATGAATAATTTGCTGTTTTCAGCATCAGTGCAGAGCTGGATGAAAAGCTGTCACATCATGAACTAATTAAGGACCTTGAAATGAGAAAATGCGGACATTTGTGCCTTCCGCAACTAAGAGCAATAAAGCACTCACGGTCTGGGCGCCCAAACGGCCAGCAGCGGCGCTGCCTACATTTAATATGTGATGTTTTGTACATAATCTATTTATATCTATGTAACACAAATGTAACACAAACGATACTTTCAAAATAAATGACTTTACTTTTATATTCAGTTGCTGTTTATTTTGATTTCACCCTTAAATAACCTCACTTCTGCACAAGGAATTATAAAGTTTAATCTTATCTTACTGTCTGTGTTACATCACAGTTTAGACGATGAGACGACTTACCTCATCAGAGTCCAGCAGCGGGGGCAGAGCGCTGTGACAAGGAAAAACAAAAAAGACTTTTAGCTTCTAATTCAAATAATTTATGATAATTTCTGATATGTAGAAATCAGAACCAACATGCTACTGATGACTTACACATCTGCCATCGATGTAGGGATGTTCTCTTCCACCCATTTCAGATCCTCATCCTGGAAAATACAACCAAGTCAGCAGATGTGTTTTCTATTTAATATTTAAAATATCATATTGCACATGGGACTTTTGACAGGCCAAGTTGTTTAAGCTCATGATATAATTATTTATCATTGTTATATTATAGATACCATATTTATTTATTTAGCCTAACTATTTATGTATAGATGCGGTGTTTGCAGAATGTTACACTTTAATAGACATTCTGCTCTCTTTATACGTCCATGAGTAAATTGTGTTGGCCCTTTTTTTTGATATATTTATGTTTACTTCCATGTCCCCTTGCTGCCTTTCCTAATACTTAATTCAAAATAGGAAAATGGTAAAAGGATTTTGTAAAAAACAATATTATACTGATTTAAAAAAATAAATTGTTTAATTGTTTTTCCTGTTTTGGTTCTGACAATAAAAAAGTAAAAATGACTCTATTTATTAAACAAAAAAGGAGAAAACAGTATTTCCATTTGTTTTATGGTTGAATTACAAATGTATTACGTATTATCCAGTAATACCCAGACCCAAAAGCCACAACGCAGATGCAAAGGCTATGAGATTTGTTTTGCAGCTTTTGCATTTGGATTTTTTTCATTTTGGATATGCAGTTTGTTTGAAACATCTCTGCCACCGTATGTAAGGGGTCAGCATGATGTATATTTCATCATCTGTCCATGAGAACCATCCTTGCAGCCCAAACTGTAAGGCCAACAAACAGTAGTAAAAGAGTATACAGTAGTAATAGAAACAGAACTGAATGTCGAAGGTTCATTTTTGGAAAATTTCCATCATTCACCAGTTACCCATCAGTCCCCATCGCAGTATCTTTACTGACACATCTATGCATTCTTCTCTGAGGAGAAATAATAATTAAATCTGAAGTAAAACTGGAACCACTGAAAAAAAAATACTCAAATTACTTTGAGAATGCTAAATGCAACATTGCTGGCAAGCAAGTCTGGTTTTAGTTTATTAAAAGTGGCAGCTGTTGTTTGTCACTCACCACTTTGTTGGCTTTGGCATTCCCATTGGCCTCATTTTTCATGCCCCTCATTTTCATCCCCTCTGGAGATGCACAGGAGTCAAAAACAAACACATCCGCATGAACTCACGTTAATAACTTTGCATATATCACTGAAATCTGAGCATGTATGGAAGATGGTCTACACTAAGTAACTAACTAACTAACTAACTAACTAACTAAGTAGGTAATTAAGTAAGTAGGTAAGTAAAAACCTAAATAACTAAGTAGGTATGTACATTAGTAACTAACTAAGTCACTAAGTAATTTACTAACAAAGTAAGTAAGTAAGGAAGTAATTAACTAACTAAGTAGGTAAGTAGTTAAGTTAGTAACTAACAAAGCCACTGAGTAACTAATTAACAAAAAAGGTAAGTAATTATGTAAGTTACTAACTAACTAATTAAATAATTAATAATAAGAAGAAGAATAACAAAATAAATAAACAAACAAATAAATAAAAAATAAATAAATAACCAGGTATGTAAGTTAATACCTAACAAAGTCACTAAGTAATTAATTGACAAAAAAGGTAAGTATGTAAGTTACTAACTAATTAAATAATTGATAATAAGAAGAATAATAATAACAAAATAAATAAACAAACAAACATGATAAATAAATATGAGCACAGTGAGGATGGGGGGGGGTTCTGACCGAAAGCCTCATTCATCATGGGCTCCTTCTCCTCCTCCTCACTCTCTTCATCAAGCAGAGGACTGAAGGCATACCTGCACACACAGAGACACTGGCTTTACTTTACTTAAACAGGAGAAGGAGCTGTCAGAGAAGAGGCCTGACATCCTGCGTTACCTCTGGTTATTGGCTGACGGTCGCCATAGGAACATAATGACCAATAGGATAATCGAAAACAAGAAGCGCCAGAACGCGTCATCTATCCACAGCTCCCTCCAGTCCTACAACGCAGAGAGAGAGAGAGAGAGAGAGAGAGACAGAGAGAGAGAGAGAGAGAGAGAGACAGAGAGAGAGAGAGACGCTCTGAATGAAAACACTAAAATCATTCCGAAATCTTCATTAACATCAAGAAAAAAAATCTCCCTGAGCGAAAAATGTACTAGGAGAGGAGAGTCACATTATTGATCTAACAAAGGGTGACAAAACTATAAAATCAACACTTGCTTTTCAAATGTTATAATATATCATATTATATGAAAAAATGTTCCATTTAAAACCTCTGAAACCTGGGAAAATTAGTTTGATTTCTTTTGAAAATATAGGAAAAGGCAATGAAAATTGAAAAAAAAAATTATTAAAAGGCGACAAGAAAAATGACTAGAAAATTAGCTGCCAGGAGCATATTAGGTGATTATCTCAATAAGTGGAAAAAAACCCAACATATATTTATAATTCTTATAATTCTATATTAAAATGATAGTACAGAAATGTTTTTTGTGCATTTTCTTAAAGGCATTTTGTTATCTCTCTTTTTTTCAATTTTCTTTGTTTTCTTATTTTCGGGCAATTTTTATGTAGTAACTTTTTACTAACTTCCTGCTCATTTTTGGGCCATTTTTTGTGAAGTTGCTTATTGTTTTTAATGTCTTTGTTCATGCTTGGCATCCCTGAAAATGAGGGTCTCTCCCTCATTTGATTTAAATAGGTGTGAATGAATTAAGTTGCCGTCTTCCCATGTTTTTGAAAGAAATCAAGCCATTTTGCTCAGGTTTCAGAGGGTTAAACGTAAACCCTGAGCTCTAAAAACCACTGATTTTATCCCTAAAAAAAAAAGTACTCACAGACAGACATTTAGACATCTTGAAGGTCTTGTAGGTCCAAATGATGAAGATGACAGATGCTGAAAGAGAAACATACGTACAAGCTTTAAAGACGTGAAAAGTTTTTTTTTAGCAAATATTACAACTAAAACAGAGTATTTTTTGGTACCTATGACGGCGAAGATGAGCGTGTTGGTGAAGTGTCTGTAGAGAGAGAGCTTCACCACGTTCCTCCTCAGCCTCAGCAGCTTCATTGTCTGAGCCAGACTCACAAAGATGTGACCACGCAGTCAAGGAACATTGACTGCAGCTGGATTTGGGTTATCATCGAGATTTAAGAATGTGTATCTTAGATTTTAAATTTTTTTACTGTCTTTGAATTCAAGATACATATCTACACTCCCAAATTCCTGTGAAAGGCTTGTATGAAGGAAGAGATACCATTAGTGAGAAGTTTTTAAAAAAGTCTGAGAATCTTTCTTTTACATGCTACACATTTTGCTGGACACAGAAAAAAAACTAAAGGTGGACAAAGCAGAAAAAAAGGGAAAGTGAAAAAAAAGTGAGAGAAAAACTTTCAGTTGCATTTATAAGGGGAATGTGCAGTAGCGGATATCCACCAGCAGAGGGTAGAGTCGAGCACAGCCAGAGGAATAGCAGCCAGGAGAACTACATCATCTTCGGCCTACAGGGAAAGAAAAAGAACGACAGAAGAAGAGAGGGTAAAAACAGATAAAAGGAAGACGGGGGAGAACGGAGAGAAGGACGGCAGGATGTGGAAAGGGTAAAGAAAAGTTGAACGACAGAGAGGACTGAAGAGGAGGAATAACACAAAATGCAGTGTGCCACACCAAAAAACAGCTACAGTGAGAGGATAACTTCAGTATTTTTCAGCATGGACCCTAATTTCCATTTTTTTTATGTCTAAATGACTGAAATATAATCACTGCGGAGAACTGGGCACCAACAATGCACGTCCACTAAAAAGGTTTGTTTTTGCCACTGACAGGCTCAGATCCCTACAGAGATAGACAATTTTTGGAAAGAAAAAGATTCTTCCGCTTTACCCAGAAACAGCCCTGAAATCGCTGCTGTCAAACCCACCAGACTCAAATTAAATGATCACTCGGCAGGTTTCCATTAACACTGAAATTGTGCTAATTGAAATTGTGAATATAAAATATGCCTAATGGAAACATGTTAATGTTAATTTTGAAAAACTCACATGAGGTGGTATTTCAGGCAATTCGAAAAAGCAATATTTCACCAAACTGTAATGGAAACACTTTTTTTTGGCTTTTCTAGGTCACATGATGCTATGGCTGTGTGCTTGTTAGTAGGAACTGGCTTCCTCAGGCATGAAGCAGCAGGCACTACAAGAGGTGTTATTGCATCGTATAACTCTTCAAAAGTTTTGAATCCACAATACCTCTGTAAAATCATGGACTATCACTTCCCAGAAATCCCTCATACGTGGCCGCTCCCACATATAAGGGGCTCGCTTTTCCATTATCGCTCCCTTAACACGTTGCCTTCTATTGGAAATAATGACGGCTAGTGTGATGGCTGCAATAGAAATAAAGCTGCTAATGCTTTGAACATCCATCACCATGCTTCCTGGAATGTTTTCGCCAGAGGAGAAGTCGTATAACATCACTCAGTGGAAACAAAGTCATCTTGTAATTGTGTTTTATCTACATTTCAAAAATATCGCTTTACGCATAAGTTTTACGCAATTCTGTAATGGAAACCTGCCTCATGTGTAAGCACCTTTAACTGTATTCCTCTAAAGTCTATGCTGCTGGGGACGTCACATTAGTTTTGGATTCACCAAAGTTACACAACAAAGCAGACTAACTAACTGAGGCAGCAGTAGAGCAGCAGCTCCCGTGTTCAGAAAGGTAAAATGACTGTTTTTGTCAATGGAGTTCTCCTTCAGAGAGGGGCTGTACTGAGCAGACAACTGAATAAATGACACTTAAATTATTCTGCACAAGTTCTGTGAGAGTTTGTAAACAGATGTTATGTGAAGGTTTGCTAATTGGGTCAGAAAAATGTTCTCTTGTGTGTGTGTGTGTGTGTGTGTGTGTGTACATGTTAAAGGATATCCACCAGACAACACAGGAGTCAGTGAAGGCCAGCACTATGTCACACAAAAGTCTACTGCTGCTGTTGTCGCCTCGATCCTGAACAGAGAAACAGGTTAGAAACACACACATATACACACACACACACATCATGTAGGTGTATGTGACTTACAGCGTTGACTCGTAGGATGCCCTCGACGATGGAGAAGATCAAGTAGAGCAGACCGACTCCGACCACTCTATGGAGCAGCGCGCCGAGTCTGGGCCTGGAGGAGGACAGATCCCGTCACAGCGTGTAAATGTGTGATCATCATTTTTACATTTTATAGACTGAAAGATGATCTGAAAATTATCTTTGTTTACAAACTGAGGTTCTTTTCTTTATTAAAATTTAAGTTAATGAAAGGGTAATCCTTTTAAACTTGAGCAAATTGACTTGATTTTGTTCAAAAACATGGGAAGACAGCAATGAGGAGCAAGAGAAGAAACGACCCAAAAAGTTAGCAAGATATTATCACAAATTTAAAATGACCTAAAAAGTAGTAAAAAAAATAGAAAGACAGAAAGAAAAAGGAATACATAATAAAACAAAACAAAATAAATTAAAATAAAGCAAAACAGGGAAATGACCTGTAAAAAAAAGTGCTTGAAAATTCTAATAATTTTTTAACATAACTTTCAATATGTAATTATGAAAAAAAAATTCCCTAACTTTGTTCTCTTTTCCCCTAAATGTTTTTCCCTATCTTTAAAAAAAGCCCAACAATTTTCCAAATCAACTCATTTCTTGCAATTTATGGAACATTTCTTACGAAGTTGCTCTGTCTTTATTTCCATGTTACTGAAAGGAATTGCACTAATTTGCTGATGTTTGAAAGGTTTAAATACTTGTGAGACGCATCTGAAAGCAGCACAAGAAAAGGGATGGTGCTCCAGGTTTCAAAGGGTTAATTTCCAATCAGAAAAAAGGAAACCTCAAGATGTGAAAACCACACTGTGAGCTGTGCTTACTTGACGATGCCGTATCCCAGACTGGCAATGATCACCAGCACCCGGGCCAGAGTCCTCTTCACCGCAGAGAGCACCTCAGCGAACACCACGGCCCCCTGGACTGCAGGACCACACATCAGCTCACTTATTAACTCTTTAAGCTCCGCTGTGTCAAAGCTTCACCTCCAGAAAGAAACAAAGCGCCTTTGTGTCTTCACCTACCTGACAGGCCGTCGTATCTGATGCTCTGGAACTCAGCATAGTAAACGGCTTTCTCCAACATGCCCAGGAAGATGACTCCCCCGATCCAGAACTGGATTCTGAGCAGATCCCTCCAGTAGCACGCAGACAGCACCAGCCACAACACGGCCAGCAGCACGTACACAATACACATCACCATGTAGAACTGCACACAATCACAGAGCCAGACTTTAAGAAAACTTGTACAAAAACGTTTGTCAAATATTATAGATGCTTTTTCAAAGAAGCCTAACTTATTTCCAGTGTGACCTACTGAAGTGTGGTAAGCAGAACTTATTTATTCCTGTGTGCCCTGACTGGGAATTAAACACATATTTGATTCAAAAAATGTGTTCTTTTAAAGGATACGTCTGGTGGTTTTTAATTCTTTCTTGTGTCTATGTTTTCCTTCCTGTCTTCTTAATTAGTTAGCCTTTTTTACGTCACTAATAGTTTTTACTTTTAATAGTTTTATAGAGTAATAACATGATGTCTAAGATCTATATTTATAAACTATAGACCTTTGCAATTATTATATAATATATAAGCACAAACTAAAAAAAGCAAAGAACGATAAATGAGAACACTACACAAAAAACATACAAATAAACCAATAAGCCATAAATGAATGATTGAATGAATGATAGATACATAAATAAAAGAAGAAGAGGTAAAAAAAAAAAAAAGAAGAGGAAGAAGAAGAAGAAGAAGAAGGAGGAAAAAAAAAAGAATATAAAATCTAAAAACAATTTTTAAAAAAAATCACAATTAAGGAGATATCAGGGCAGACTGTAAATATCTATACATTGTAAATGATGTAATTCATGATTTACAGTCTGAAACAAACAAACATATAAATATGGTCTTTTTAGATCTTAATTTTTAACTTTGTTACTTCTGATTGCACTTGTTTCTACTGATTCTGAGGTTCACATTACTGATTGATTGTATGCCTATTTTTTTTATCACATTTTCTTATGTATTCCATATATATGTGTGTGTGTGTGTGAGTGTGTGTTATTTGTTAATCTTGAATTCCATTATTTTTTTCTGCTTGACCTCATTGTAAATGATTTTCGAGTCTAAATAAAGATAAATAAATAAATAAGGCTGTTAACATAATTTTAGGTTACAGCTTTCTTACTTGAAGCCAATGTTTAGAACATGAAAGTTTGCATTCATTCATAGAGACAGAGACAGACGATGGTTTTGGTTTTTCAAGGAATTTGTTTATACATTTGAGTGTTTGATTTTTCATTTTTGAAGTGTTTTGTGTTGTGGTTTGTTGTGTGTGTGTGTGTGTGTGTGTGTGCTCACCATCATCATAGGCCACTCAGAGGCTGATATGTAGTCATGAGGACCCTTCATGCTGATCTGCACTGCAAACACAAACAGACACATTCAGAACAACGGCTCACTGGTTCTCTGCATTCAAACTTTTTTTATTTACTGCTACACTGTCAGTTTCCCAGCAGAGGAAATGACGAATGGTTAATGGTTAAACAGATAGTGTGTGTGTGTGTGTCTGTGTGTGTGTAGGTTTATGTGTGAGTGTGACTGACGCTGTAGACTCCAGGGTGCGGTGGGTTTGGCTTCGGAGGTTCGGCTCTTGTCTTTGATTTCTTTGATGTGCATGATGAACATGTAGGGTCCATCCTCCCAGCTCTCAGCCACCACGTCAAAGTGATCATGAGCAGGCGCCACCTGAGCAAAAGCACACAGAAGGTTTAAAGATATTACACGCAACTTTTCTGCATTCAAATGTATATATATATATATGCACAGTATATACATATATGTATGTATATGTGTATATATCTGTCACACCCACACTGCCTGTGTCATTGGGCCCTGTCAGTGGTGACATATCCCCTTTGTGCATGTGTCAAGGTGTCATAAATTGACTTTTTATCCAGTTTAAGCCTTGAGACAGCTGGCTCAGTGTCACAGTTTTGCACTTTAAACACTGTAACGCCACATCTATTTATCCTGGATCAGAACCAGCAACCTCACCCCATCTACTCTAAAAACCAGGTTTAGCTAATGCAACCGGACGAACCTGATTCCCCTCTTTATCAGAGGCGGCAGATTTCCCTGCATCAGCTGAAGCGCCTTCCTTCTCTGCTGCAGCAGCCTGAGACACAGAAACACCAGCCAGTCAAACATTTGTTATACAACATCAAAAATAAATAAGGAACTTCAAAAAACAAACACACAGAGATTCTTGTGAAAGGATAACTGTTATTTTTTTTAACCTGCACCCTATTCTCCTCGTCTTTGTGTTAAATAAAACTGAAACTTGGAGCGACATCACCTTTCCTGTGCTGCTTTCACATTTCACCTTTTACAAGTATTTGAACCTTTGACCTCTGAGCACCATTGGTGCAATTTCTTTCAAAAACATGGGGAAAAGAGGCAATTGGCAGCTTGGTAAGAAATGTTAAAAAAAAAAAAAAAACATTAAAAAAGTAGAAATAGTTGAGGAAAATTTTCCTAGTAAAAAGGAGAAAAGCTAGGAATACACTATATTAATAATTCTAATAATTACATATTATGTTTGAAGATTATTCTAAGCACTATTTACAAATAATCTCCCTATTTTCTATTTAAACTTTATTTTCTTATTTTTACCTTTTTTAAACAATTTTTTAATATACTTTTTTTTGTTCAAATTTCTGACTTAGACTTTTTTTCCTAGATTTTTAAACAATAATTTCCTAGGTAATAAGGGGAAAAAGCTCGGGAAACACTATAATTATAATCATCATAATTCCGTAATTAATATTAACTATTAGATTTCTAAAGCACTATTCACTGATCATACCTTGGTTTTTTTTCTTTATTTTCTTCTTTTTCCTTTTTTTTAAAACAAATTTTCATGTAATTTTAATATGTTTCTGACTTAGGAAATTATTTTTCAAAAAGCTAGGGAAAATGTCTAGAGAAAAAGAAGAAAAGCTTGAGAAAGCTATATTTATAATTATCATGATTACATACAGAATTTCTTAAGCACTATTCACAGGTCATTTCCTTCTTGTTGTTTTTTAAAAATTACACATTTTCTTTTTTCTTTTTTTAAATTAAAATTCCACATTTTCATGTACTTTTTTATGAAAATATTTTTTTACTGCAGGTTCTACTACACTTTATGTATTTTCTTTGGTGCATGTTCTGCTTTGTGTTCTGCTGCCTCTGGGTGAGATGGATGTGCACACCTTTGGTTTTGGAGGCTCCACCTGTCTCCTCTTCCTGCCTGACGTCTTCTCTGTGATTGGCTGAAAAACAAACGGAAAGGGAAAATAGGTTTAACACAGAAAGTGATAATGAATAAGACAGCTCTTAAAGATGCTTAAAGGTAGTGCAACATACAGCTGCTCCAGCATGTTGCACTTGCAACAATTCATGCAAATTCAACCAATCCCTGTGAATTCTGCTTAAAGTTTTGTCCACAACTTCTCTCTCTGAAAATCTCATCAATAATTTTAGTTTCCAAGTTATAACAGTCCTCTGCACAGTGTCACCAAACTAACTTGTTTTTGAATTGATTTGGGTTTTTACAGATTCACACAGTGCGAGTACACAATACAAACCAGTTTTCACATGACAATCAAATACATTTCACATATAAGGCAAACAAGACAAGACAGGACCAAGTCAATGAGACAGACTGCACGAGACCAGACGGACGAGACAAGCAGGACGGTACAGGACAGACAAGATAGGACCAAACGGACCAGACTGAGGCAGATAGTTTGGGCTGTTTGCAGTTTTATACACACTGGATTAAGCTGTCACCCACTTTTTATGGGCTATACAAAACAAAAGAAATGCAACTATTTTTGCAATTTTCACTTGCTCCTGCAGTTACAGACGGTGCCTAAAAAACATTGCAACATGTATCACAATTGTTTTTAGAAAAGCGGCCGTGAAATCAGACATTTAAGTCGGCAACAATCAGAACAAAGCCTGGGAAATCCTGAAGGGACTGAATATGTTGGTTAACCCTTTGAAACCTGGCTTT
>NW_024619164.1:0-1468 GCF_008729295.1 Plectropomus leopardus | reverse complement strand
AAATAAATAAATAAAAGAGTATTTCAGATTTCATTACTTTTTCCAGGAATTCCATAACATGGGAACCCTTTTAAAAAGACTTGTTTTTATTTAAAGGTGGTGTATATTATGAAGAAATAAACTTTATAATTCTCAAAATTCTGACATTTTCTTATTATCAGCATTTGTAGTTTTGCTTTTAGTAATTAAGTACATTTAATATCCTAAAATTACTTTTGATACTTAAGTACAGTAAATATCAGATTCTTTAAGACTTTATTCAAGTAATATTGACTTTAACTTATACCAAAGTCATTTTCTGGTGAGATATGTGTATTTTTACTCTAGTATGGCTTTCGGGTACTTCATCCACCACTGTCTTTATAACCTGAGCAGTTTTTGGTTGATTTATGTCAAAAAGCATTAAGGCAATGGGGAATGAATGAAGAAAAAAACCCAAAATGGTCAAGAAATTTACAAAAAGTAAGAGAAAATTGACGAAAAATTAGTAAAAATAAATAAATTAATTCATTAATCATGTTCATTGTCCAATACAGGCCAGATATTGAAAGTCTGTCTTTATTAGTCTTTAATAAGTTTTTATTAACTTTTTTTTCCACTAATTTTCTGGTCTTTTTTCATACTTTTTAAATATTTATTTGGTCTTTCTTTTGTTTGTTTTTATGTATTTATCTTTTTTTTCCTTTAAACTAATTTTTAAGTATTTTTTCTCCATTTTTTAAAATAATGTTTGGGTCTCTTTTTTTTGCCAGGTTTCAACAACTTAAACAAACACAAAAATACACACGCAAAAAAAAAAAAAAAGCAAACCGGCGAGATGAGAAATTACATAAAAAAACGTTAACCCTGCACTTTTCTGCAGAGAGCAACAACTCACCGAAACATTAAAAAAAAAAAATACAAAAAAAGCAGCATTTTGACAATTTAAGAAAAAAAAAAAACTATTTGTCCATGAAAACAGAATTGTCCAAACAGCAGCGATGCACACACACACACACACACACACACACACACGCACACAGAGTGAGCAGCAGGTAGATTTTGGGAGGTCTACCTTTGCGCTCGGAGCGTTTCTTCCTCCTCCTTTTGCACCTGCGGCGGATCAGGCAGTAGTAGGAAGCTGCGGTGCGAGAGCTGTCCAGCAGCAGAGCCATGTCTCGGCCTCACAGACTCTAATCTGTCCCCCCTGTGAGCGCAGCCTCACAGTGTGTCTGGACAACTTTGGACGGAGGAGGAGGAGCAGCCAGTGTACCATGAAGCAGTCAGAGAGCTGTCGGCACATTGGCTCTCCGTCAGATAAATAGGCTGGGATGTCTCCTCCTCGTCTCCTCCTCCTCCGTCCCTCTCCTCTCTCTCTCAAATCTGCACTCTGGGGCTGAGACACACTTGGCAAGCAAGCGCTCTTTGCAAAAAAAAAACACCAAAAAGTGGCTTTTGAATATGTATGTGGCACTACACGAGACGAGTG
>NW_024619163.1:0-3734 GCF_008729295.1 Plectropomus leopardus | reverse complement strand
CTATTTATTATTTTATTGTATTTATTCATTTATTTTTCTCCTTTTTTCCATTAATTTGACATTATTATGAGTGTTAGCGTCATTCATACTTTGTCTACATTTATGTAATATTTTAGTTTTATTTTGTCTCATGACACACATATATCGTATTGGATACTCATGTACACAGTTGGTCACATGTTTATTTTTAGGCATTTGGGGATTTTATCATGTCTGAAGATGGGTTTTGGGCCAAAACGTCACATGTTTTGAGGTAATAAAGTGTCTGGACTCTTTTATTTTGAAACACATTTTTGCAAAATGTGACGAAATTGTCGCAATTTAAACTTGATGTTCGAGTCATTTAAAATATATCATGTGTGGAACACGCTGCGATGCATCGAGTATACATTCGATTTATTGCACAGCCTAATGTCAGTTTTAACACGACACATATCTTTTTTTAGATATGAGATTTCGATATCTATTGCATTTTTCAGATAAATCTAACTTTGGACTCTCGTTCTGTCTCTCGCAAGATTTTCCAACAGCTGACACGACTATGTGCAGGGATTCCACATGTTTCCATTGACAAAACCGTTAAATTTTTCCATGACTTTTCAAGGACCTGTGATAAAATGTAATAACCAATCTGATTATTTATCAGAAAAGAATCCCACCAGGAACAAAATGTCAGAAGACCAGCGGGCCTGCCGGGATTCCTGACAGTGATACTTCGTCTTATTACAGCCGGTTTTAAGCGGATGAACTCTATAATAATACATAATAATAAACTTTATTTTATAGCACGTTTCTTAAAAAGGTCGCGAGGACTCGATTACAGAAGTTACTGAAAACGCCTCTCGTCTTCCTGAGCGCCTCGAATGACTCTGACGAGCTGCGCGTCGGCGGGAGACTCTGCACTGAGGTTTTAGGCGGAGGAATTCACTGTAGTTTGTCAAAAAATAGTTCCAGTAGTTCCATGATGATGCCGCTCTCGACGGGCGCCCGACGGCCATTTTGCGGCCGGCCTGTCCGCTGGAGGAAATGGAGCAGATAAACTTGTGAAGCTTTAAAGCGTCTCGGCCTCTAACGCCGTCTGTGATTACATTCTTTTGATTTCTTCCTACCTGCACCTCCTCTCTGCTCCTCTCTGCTCCCTCCCTCCCTGTCTATTAAAACATTAACGGCGTGCACGTTGCGTGGAGATGCTCTATAATTCCATCCCGGCTGTTTTATAAGGCCTGCTCCTCTCGCTCTCGGGCTCATATACATCCTGTTCTCAGAGGAAATGGCTGCTTCCACTCTTGTTCTTATAAATAATGTTGATGGTAAAGTGCTCTGCAGCGGCGGCCGCAGCTCAGACTCTCCGCACACTCACGCTCTTATATACGCTGCTTTAGTCTAATGGGGTTTATGTAAACGTGACTAAAGATCAAATTATCTCCGGATTGATGATTTTTATGAACTCAGGCTTACAAATCATGTTGAACAGCACAACTTTTACGTCACAGAGCTGTAAAACTCATCTGTGGCTCGACTGTTTGATGCTTTTTCAGGCGCTTTGCATTCTTCATTTTATGATCAGTTTTGTCTGAGCTCATGCATATATGTCATAAACAGATTCAATATTTTTGTGTAATCAGTGAATTTGCAGCTCAGCTCAACAGTAAGTCTAAACACTGGAAACTAAGTTTTAATCATTTTGAGTTTGGGGATTTTTTTATTTTTATTTTTCAAATAATCTTCATGGGTTTCTTTTCTTGTAAAAATGTCAAAGTTGCTCGATGTTTAAGAAAAATAATTTTACAGATTTTTCGGTGGGTTTTTTTCCCCCTAGTTTTATGTAATTTCATTTTTTTGGGAGGGGACAGGGTTTTTACTATTTTCTTCTTAATAGTTTTGAGTTTTGGGGTTTTTTTCTTCTATTTTTTAAGGGGTGGCGTTTTCGAAAGATTACACTCTGGCACTCAGTTTCAAAAGTTTGTCTTCAGGTCCCCAAAACGCCGTTGTCCTGTGAATAAACCGCAACAAAAGGTCAATATTTGACGTCAGAACTGTCGGCGTCTAAACGCGCCTCAGTCTCAGACTTACTGAGTGTTTTTATCCAAACTTTGAAATCAAAGCAAACTGAAAGTTAAACGGATCAGCTGAAATATTGAACATCTGTTTCCTAGAGAAGGAGGCGTTTCAGCGTCCTGAGATGTTTCAGAGGCTGTTTCAGAAGGTTTAACAACAGCAGAACATTTAATGATTAAATTCAGCTGAAACGGCTCCTTCTTCCTCCTCTTTATCTCCTCCTCTTTATCTCCTCCTCTTTATCACCTCCTTTCTCTGCTCTTTGTGTTTCCTCCTCTGCCCTCGACCCGCTCATCTGTTTCTCTTTGTTGGCTGCGTTATCGTTGTTTTCATCATGTTGCTTTTATTGCTTTGCTCCTGTGTTTTATCACTGTGCAAATAAAGCGGGAGTGAAATCATAAACCCTCTGCAGCCCCTCCAGAAGCAATATATGTGAGAGGAAACATAATCTGCTGCTGCTGCTTCCAGGAAAACACGCTCCCCGTCTGCGCCTGGACTCAGATAATCCACTCTGCTTCAGGTGCTCCGATCAGAAACAGCAACCTTTTAACAGAAGCGTCGACGGCGCCTTTCACAGGAGCAACCGTCCGCTCGTCCTGAGACCAGCCGACGTCATGATGAGCAGCAGAAACATTCAAACACACACAGACTTTTCTGTCCAACGTGCGACCTGAAGTTTAAATGCTGCAGGACGAACTGAGCGCCAGTTTATTTAATTCATGATCCCCTCGACCTGATGTGGAGGTCAGAGGTCAGCTGGTGGAAATGACGTCTGCACAAAAACAGCTCCCCGTAAAATATTAAATGCAATAGTGTAGCACTGGAGTCATAAACAAAAACAAGCAAAGAAGCGTTTTTGTAACGACCTGCAGACTCGTTTTCTAGTCCCTGTCGAGTCAGACTTGTGCCGATGCACTTTAGAGACGCTGAGGTTTCTCAAAGCGTTTTCGGTTTCTTTGTAGATCCGTGTCATATGAGTGCAGATTTTTTAAGAATGCAAAATAAAGACTAAACGTGACCGTAGAAGGTGTATTTTCTCTGTGTGAGTTTGTTAGGATGATAAAGTTAGAGCTCAGCGCTCGAGGAATAACAACAATGTCACAAAATACCAAAACTCAGGTGAGATTTCAGTGGAAAAGTAAATCTACGATAACCCACGCTGGTGACAGCACCGACATGCAGCGAAAACACACTTTTCTCATGTCTGTGAGCCGTTTTAAAGAAGAAGAACGGCCTCCCATCTCCAATGACGTCAGCCGTCCTGAATAATTCACAGCCTTTAAAACAGCGACTGTTCTGCATCTCAACATGAAGCAACTTTGACTGAACTCAACATAATTCTTTAATAACTCTGAACCGAACACTGTGGACGAGAAAAAGCACAACGAGGCCCGAAAAACTGCAACAACGTCAATGTGGGATCAATACTTTACCAGCAATTACTTCAGAGAAGAAGAGAGGAGAGATGAGGAGACAGGGAGGTACAGAGAGCAGGAGGAGAGGTGAGGAGGAGAGGAGGAGAGGGGAGGAGGAGAGGGAGGAGCAGGGGAGGTAAAAGCCTCGGCTGTTTTTTTTCCTGCACGGAAAAAAATTTTTTAGAGGTCTCTCCTGCTGATAACTAATGGATCTGAAGACAGAGGAGGAGAGGAGGAGAGGAGAGGAGAGGAGAAGAGGGG
>NW_024619162.1:0-3481 GCF_008729295.1 Plectropomus leopardus | reverse complement strand
TGTGTGTGTGTGTGTGTGTGTGTGTGTGTGTGTGTGTGTGTGTGTGTCCATTAATTCTCTAGATAAAGAGGAGGCCCAGTAAACCTTTATTAGCTACTTAACCAGGACAGTTAGCCTGATAATGAGGATCAACACAGAAACCTGACATGATGAGCTCACTAACAATACACACACACACACACACACACACACACACACACACACACACACACACACACACAAGCACACAGTACACAATATTGGGGGTGTTTGTGGTAGTGCTGCTTACATTTGCACATACCACACTCTTCAAGTCCCTTTGATTATCTGTTGATCTGGTCAGAGCTGATCAGATCGATTGATGAGCAGCTGCTGCGAGTGAAACCAAACCCAGCACAATGAATTCAGTTTCACTTTAACTCCGCCTGCCATTCTGCTGCTCCGTCTGTGCCCAGAGTGTGCTGTGTGCTCTGAGAGTGTGATGAATGAATAACTATGGTTTATATTACAACAGCCCTCCTAACAAAGGTCCAGTTCCAAAAATTGAAAAATCAATAAGTGGAAGGAGGCTGCCACAATTAAATGAATCTGTGGGAAAACCTGTTCCTATGATAGTACCAGCTGATATCTAATATAAACTAAAATGTTTTTCTTTCTCTCTCTTCAGCTGGGTCGACCACTGAGCCCTCCCCTCCAGCCCCGCCTCCCCCAGAGGCTCAGCCAATAGAAACGAAGGTTCCTGAGGAGGAAATGGATGTGACAGACGATGACATCACAGCAGGTAGGGACATGAAATCCGCCATGTATAAAAGACTTTTGTGTTAGGATGTAGAGGGTGTAACGTGTTTGTCCTTTAGGACCTTTTAAATGCATATTGAAACTATGCTTGTGTACATGACAACAGTCAATATAATGGCAAGCTCTGATTGGTCGGAGTCCAAAATGTAGTCTGCAGTCCCGGTGGCCAATTCACTACATTAAGTTATGATGCAATAATGTGACAAAGTGACCTCTGCAAAAGGCAAACATATTGCCACTGCTGGCATCAAGGAAAGGCTGAGGTGTCAATTCTGGGTGTTTAACATCAAAGATCCAAAATGACCAAATCATGTATTAAAATCTTCAGTTAATAACTGGGGCTATTATATGCTCAAATCCTTTAACTCAATAGGCTTATATTTGGGACAGGCATCTATATCGTTGGGCTTTTTATTTTTTCTTTGAGACCAGGGAAATTTTGACTGAATGAGAATTTGCCCCAAAACCACCCCAGAAAGTTTTTTAAAAAGTGAGAAACGACCTGAAAAAAATGGTTTAAAATAATTTAAAAAGTAAAATTATTTTAAATGTGTAATTATGAATATAGTTCACTGGACATTTTTAAAACTAACCTTCTACATCTACTATTTTTTTTCTGCATCTCTCTTGTTTACTGTGCTGGTTATACTGTCTTTTTTGGTGCTCGTGGTGTCAGTAAAATTAACTTAACGACTGAATTATAGAGAATCTTACCAAGCTGACATTGTGAGTAGTATGTCCATATTGACAAAAGTTTGAACAATGAGTTTTTTACACGATCCAAGCGGCTAATTAACATTATCCAATGAACTACATGGCGACTGGGCCTCTATTTGAGACAGGCCTTTATTTATCAAAATGTGGAGTCACACCGGGCTAGTAAAAGGGACCGAGTATTTAAGTGGGACTAAGCTTTTACCTGAAGTTTTAATTGTACTCGCAGACTCACAGTGACATATTTTATGGTGTTTGGGGTATAAAATTAAGGGATTGTTGTCCCCGGTGACCTGTGGAGCCTCATCTGGTTTCATATGAGAAACATTAAAAGGTCATTTATCATTTATGTGCTGCTGAATTTAGGAGTTTTGCTCTGCTGACTCTGAATGTAGGTTAATCAGTGTGTGTGTGTGTGTGTGTGTGTGTGTGTGTGTGTGTGTGTGTTTTAATCACTGCCACACAGCCCATGTGTAATGCCAGTGTACTGTGACCTGCATGGTGTTAAAAGCGGTTTGGTGTTTAGTGTGCACACATGCTCTCTCTCACACACTCACACACGATAAGGTGCGAAGCATTTCTCGCCGGAAAACGACTGAGACCTGCAGCACAGGTAGAAAACACACACAAGCATACACACACAGACAAAGACACACACACACACACACACACACTCACTTTTCCAGTCCATTTATCTTTTGACACTTTTACCTGACAGTTTAAGTGTGACAGACACACAGGTAGATCAGAAAGGCAGATCCTCTCCAGTGGCGACACATTTTTATTTAACCCTCTATGGTGTTGCCTCAATGTTACATCTCGGGCTGTTTACAATCACAAAATACATCCTAAGCTATGTTGTAGTACTTAAAAAATAGCCCAGGCCCTAAAGAAACCTTTTATATCGTAACATTACTTTCTCTTTTTGGGGATTTCCTCACATAGCTCAACTCCAACTCGCCTTAAAAATAGTCTGAAAACGTCTTTTTCACTCATTTTACAATCTGGAAAAACGTATGTTAATAGAAACCCTACTCTGACATTTAAAAAAATGTCCTTAAATTATATTTGCTTGATTAGATCAAGGTGTGCATGGTTTATATTGAATCAGAAATTGGGAACTGTCATGATTAAATGTAATTTTTTTATAAAATGGAAAAAAGTAGTAGGATTTGATAAGTGTTCACTCACTCCTTCTCCTTTTCGGACATGAAATACTTTTGTTTGTTTACAGAATTTGTCTTTTGCTGTTTTTCTTGCTTATATTTTATTTTGTTCTCCTATTTTATTTTGCGTGTTCGAAATAAGGATCTAACTAACTAACTTAGTCTATTTTATGACAAAAGAACAAAAAACAAGGCACTGCAAACATTTTTTTTACCAACTGGCATTATTATAAGTACCATAGATGGTTAGGCAGAACATTTATAGTTATTTTTGGTTACTATATTACAGTTAGATCATTTTAAGATCAGTTATTAGTGCTGTTTTTAGCCTCGTCGGCTTTTTTTCCACCAGCTCGATGTCTGTAAACGTTGCCGCTCTGTTTCCTCTTACAGCAGCCAAGCATCATTTAATTTACTGAAATGGATTAAAAAATCACCGAAAAATAAAATTATATGAATTAATTCATATGTCTTAAGGGAAATTTATGTTCTAAAAAATCCACCACAGAAATGACTCCTAACAGCATCTTAGCATCCCTTCACCCTCCCTCCTCCCTCCATCCTTCTCTCAGACCAGTCAATATCGCAGATGTGTCTGACAATTTATCATTTCTCACAGCTCATTTTTCTCCTATTGACAGCAGTGTTTTTTCATTCAGTCTCTGCAGTATTAAATCTGTTAGCAGACGCCTCAAACACGGAGCAGAGTCTGAATCTTCTCTGCTGAGGAGGAAGAAACTCATTGAGTTTTTAAAAACTTTTCTCGCTCTCTGTTTGGCAGTCTTTCCTCCATCCTTACGTCTTTCCTTTCTCGAGTTTGTGAA
>NW_024619161.1:0-4130 GCF_008729295.1 Plectropomus leopardus | reverse complement strand
TACTAAAGCCTGTTTAACGGCCCATCTGCAGTCTGAAAGGCTGCTGGGGAGAGGAGTGTTAAAAGCGACGTGTGTGAATGGGTCGTTCAAATACCAGCTCCAACCAGGAGGGAGAGCTCTGAATATGGATATAAACACTCACACACACTTTGGTCCCCTCTTGGCAAAATCTGAAATATTTCACCAGAGGCCATAACACATGATTTTATGATGATTTAGAGCATGTCCAAGTGGGGACTTAAAAAATGTCCTCTGTTAGTTTTGCCGTTCCCTGTTGGTGACTGTGTAACGATGAGTATGTTCCCTGTTATATATCTGCGCGAGTGCACACACACACACACACACACACACACACACACACACACACACACACACACACACACACTCACTCACTCATGGGCAGACAATGACCTGGCTTTGACTATAAATCCTCCCCGTAAGATATTAATCCCATTTTTATTTTATCTTCAATTCAATCTTCAACTAAAAGTAACAAAGACAAAAAAGCATCTGTCCCTTCGTCATTTCTCATAATTAACAGCCAAAACATTTCCGTTGTGAGTACAGCCTAATTTAGGATTAAGTAACTTGGTACTTGATCACTTAATGAGTGTAGAAGATAAAAAGCTGCCTACTGATTAATCACCTTTGCCACAATCAGTCAGAGCTGACATCATACAGCGTAAATACGTTTGGCTTTTAGTGATCCAGCCTAGGTGTGTGTGTGTGTGTATAAATGGAGTGTTTTGTGAGGAGCAAGCATAATGTGGCATCAAGTGATTGCAATCAAAATCTGTATTTATGCTGTGTTTGTGTGTGTGTGTGTGTGTAAGTGGAGTGTTTCTATGAGGGCCGAGCAAAATGTGGCATGAAATGATTGTTAGCAATTAAAATCTACATGAGTGTGTATGCGTGCGTGTGTGTGTGTGTGTGTGTGTGTGTTCAGTTGCAATAGTGCGTGTCGGTGAGGGTGGAGGGGGTCTGTAGATCATGTGTGCCGCTGTGCACCGTGGAGTGAAATGTGGCAGGTTAATGTCCGTACAGTAGATTTGGTGTCAGATGCTGCATCGTGCAGGAAGACAACGATGGACAGGAAACAAAACACTCAGTCTTTCAAAAATTCAGCAGAGGTACAAATGGAACTAGACCTGAGAACCTGGTGAAGGATTTTTTTTTCATGTCATTGTTTTAAGCAGCAAGTGGACAAACATGGATGATAAATACATGTCCAAACTGTCACCTACTGTTGATTTTTGGGCAGGGATGTACCTGCTAGTAATTGGTGAGTACATTGCACCTATTTCATTGCCATGTCCTGTTAACTTGGCTGTTAACATTTTGAGCTTGCATAGATACATTTTCTGGAAAAGTTCCTGGCTGCAGGCATGACTGCCATTTAAATTTTTGGTGGTCTTTTTGGCTGGAGGTCAAGACATGGACAGGATGCATGATTTCAGTGTCAAACTCCCTGTCTCAGTCTTATGAGCTACCAATTTGTGTAAACAACGTCGTTAGTTTGATTTGTTTCACTTCTTGTTCCAATAACTTTAAAACTGATAAGAAACCTTGTTGAAGTGATGGGGCTTGAGTGTGTTTACACAACATCTTAAACAAGGTTTTCCACTTGGCACAATCTCTCCAACAAGCACACAACATTACTGATTCTTCACACCAAACAGGAACACACTGCACAACATTTCAGAGGATATTTCACTTATGTGAGCCCTTTTCACGGCCTGAGAATCAGAGCTTCGCATTTGTTTGACTGAAGTCTTCCTGCCAACTTGAGTTCAGTTCTTTAAGCTGCATTCATTCATATAATGCTCTTATGCAGCCCTGTGACCGCTCTGAGGTATTTTATCGAAATGAAATAACAGTTAAAACTGGAGCGAGAGTATCATTTATATATGTATCAATATGTATCATTTGGTAACTGTTTAGATGTTTAATTTGTGGTTGGTTTTGGTTAATTTGTGTTCAGTTTTAACGGAATATTTTAAAGCAAACTGAATTTACGTTATGCTGACATATACAACAATAACACTTATTTTATGTTCTTGAAATTAACAAAATATTTGTCATATTTTGCTATAACATCAAGAATAGAGAAAATTCCCTGAAATATTTTGATATTATTTTAGGGCCATATCTCCTACACCTGTATACATATGCCCAAATAATGCTTTTAAATGCAGATATCACCTGGCATATCCCACGTCTTAATCAGAAAATGCTACATTTGGAAAAGAAAAGAAAACATAGTTTGGATTACATAAACAGAATATGGTGTTCACGTGACCTGCGTCAAATTCAGAATAATCAGAGTAAAAGTGGAACATTAGTGTGCACATAAATGTAGTCACTGATTGGAGGTAACAACTATTCGAGTGTTGCTGGCACATCTCCGTGCATGTGTGTGTGTAAATGTGTACCTCCAAGGAAAGCTCCAACACTTCACTTCCTCTCATGCTGGTGCAGCTTTGTAATCCCCGGGTGACTCATAAATTCACACGCCTGCACTCAGTCATCGATCTGTGTTGCCATTTGCCTCAGTGTTTTCATAAAGTGAACCACAATCCAGTGATCCCGAGTCCGGGCAGAGCATCAGTCCACGGGCCATTGTGGGGAGACCTGGGATAAAAAAAAAGGATCAGCTGTTTCTGAAGAGTAAAACCATACTGCACGTTCATACAGCAGCTGAATTTACCCCAAATATAAAACTGAATACGTGGTAATCTATCATAGGTGGATCTTGAACTAATGACTCAGGAGAAATCTGGTCCCTGTGACCGGACCAGTTTGTACCCACCGATGTGCAGTATAAGTACCTTGGTGTAGCTCAGCCTGTCCATATCATCCATGGCCCACAAGCAGTGGCTTTATGACCCCAAGGGGGTCCTGCCCCACAGTTTGAAAACCACTGGGTTAAGGCAAGATATCCTTACAACTAATTATTGATATCTCTAATTTAGGTTGGGAAAAAATGACCTGGAAAAGAGGTCCGAAACCTTCGCATGCCTCTTATTATCATGATGATTTTGATCTATGTATGGCTTTACATCTGACATGTCTTATGCATTGACATGCAGAGTAAATCACAGCTATTGTAGGGACAGAGCAGGGTTGCAAATTGAAAGTACTTTCCTTCATTGATTATTGGTAAAAAATAACAATCGATAAATAGTAATTTTTTAAAAAAAAAACGCTTATTTCACACAACAAATGTGATTTTTTTCATCAATCAAAGCTCATCGCAACATACTGAATATAATCTGACAGAATTGCAAAGCCTATCAATAAATAGATTAAATTTCATATTTTGGGTTAAATTCTCCATCATTGATTAACTGTTATCATCCCGAGAACTAAGATTAATGTGTTCCTGAAACTTTGAAATGGAATCATAGACACACTGCCAATAAAGACTATACTTCAATATTATGAAAATTAAAAGCCAAAAACAGCAAATAAACATTTCAATATTGATCTCTTAACACTGTAAACCTCCATGATAGTGTGCATGGCTCCTCTGAGATACCAGGAAGCTAAACACACACAACATGTCCAATATCTGAAATAAACAAACGCAACAGCTCACAAAATTTTAGTCTTAATCGGCTTCAGTCAAAATATACAGTAACATTATTATTTCACTCACTAACTCACTGTTAATATCGACAAACTGAAACAACCGCTAACAAGCTAACTTACCGTTAAATCGTATTTTACCGTTAACGTTGTAACGTCCCAGGGCTAACGTTAGCTAGTTATAGTTCGGATGTTAGCTAACGTCGGTCGCTTTCCCTCATTACTTCACAAAATAAAAACATGCTAAAAGACAAATGTTGTCATCAGCAAGTGCAGAAACTGACCTTTTTTACTTGTACACATAAAACACTAAAAAAAGGGGGTTTAAGCCTGAAAAACGGAGCGTTTCCTCAGCTCCTGTTTGGGCTAATTTACACAAGCTGTCTTTGTAAATGCAGCTCAACGGCTGTTCGCTCCCCCTACTGGGTATGGAAGATCATTTTAGCCCAAAATAAATAACAAATGAATCACTGAAAAAATAAATACTAAATGAAAAAAAAAGACTATAAAGTAAATGAATTAATAAATAAAACATAAAAAAA
>NW_024619160.1:0-1003 GCF_008729295.1 Plectropomus leopardus | reverse complement strand
GTACTCAAGTCCAACTTTATAAGTTGACTCAGGCATGGATCAGCATACCATGTTCAGTCTAATCAAACAAACTTTGGGGTCAAGTGTACTCGGATCCCGGCCTAGGTCTCTGATGGCAGAGCCCCTTAGTATGCCTGTTGAGTACTCGCAGGGTAGAGGACATGACCAAAAAGTTTGGATAAGGGACTCTTCACCTAGCCCACAGGGGCCTTACACCAGAATATATCTTGACTAACTTTTCTTTCGAAAAACTTTAAGCAGTAGAAGTCCATGAAGCAAAAAATGAGTGAGGAGTGAACCCAAATTTTATGTATCCTGATCCATCCCACTGACATTTAATAGCAAGTAGAGCAATCAGGGAATGACATTTTCATTCAAATCTTTGTGTCCGCAACATTTCCATTAGGGTTATAGTAAGAATGTTGTCCATTGACTTCTTTCATGGATGAGGGAACTGAACTAGATTTGTTTTAACAATCTGGTTATTAGCAGATTTTCTGTTTTGCTTCTGAACCAGATCATTTAATTTCAACCTTTGAATCCTCAATGTGCTAAAACTCTCTTGTACATTCAACAAAGTTCCTCTGAAGTGCAGTGAAAAAGACAAAATGTTCACACTTTCTCAAAGGAAGCAAACATCTTGGTGAAGTCATCCATCCAATCCGAAACAGGGTCACTTGCTGCATCACTTACAGGGTCAGCAGAGTCATCATCATGTGACAGGAAGCCACGGTGAAGTCATTACCGGCAGTGATGGAACAATGAGGGCACAGTTGGCCTGAAAGCACCACGTCTGAAATAGCACACATCCTGTCAGCCCCCCTCCCAATATCTCCCTAAACTCTCCAACCTCTTTCCCTGCCTCAGCCATTACTGTGCACCTCCATTCAGGACCACAACCACTGCTTTTTTTATTTATTTATTTTCTCCTCCACACTATCCGAACCAGCGGCTGCAGAAAATAACAGGTTGCAAGGCGGCAAGCAAATGGAGACAATCTCAG
>NW_024619159.1:0-2346 GCF_008729295.1 Plectropomus leopardus | reverse complement strand
TATAATTGAATGTTTGCTGTGTGTGTGTGTGTGTGTGTGTGTGTGTGCAGAGTCAGATGAAGGAGACTCCCATTTGTTCAGAGTGACACCAGACTTTGGGCTTCTCAAGTCGAAGGAGCTCAGCATCACCAGCTGCAGCCAGTGTCTCCAGATCAGCTTTACTCCCAGGTAACACACCACAGACCACCATCACCATGTCCACACAAGCATTATGATGAACTCATACTAATTTATGTAGGATTATGCACAATATCAGTCTCAGATGTTTGCATGTTATGTGTTATAGTGAGGACAGAGAGTTCAGGGCTGTTGTGGTGATCCAGTCTCCTCTGGTGAAACCGTCCCTCACTCTGCGGCTCCAGGGGACAGGATCCTTTGACGAAGTGTACTGGACCAACTAGATGTCCTTATAACATCACAGTTACCACCTGCTATTTAACATGCTCCCCTTAAATCATCTTGTTTATAGGTCCTTTTGTAAAAATGGAAATAAAAATCAAGAATAACTTGTCAGGTGTCATTTTATGACATATAACAGCGTGTTTTTAATAATCAGAAAAAATATGAGACTTGTTTTCTGTCAAGATAGTTAATGATGTAATATGTTGAGACTCAATTCTAAGATCCTGCGATTCTAAGATGAGTATAAAGTTTATCAAAACAGCACTGAATTGCACTAACCATCTTTTATTTAGCGCTGTTTCAAATCACTCTTTGTGATCACAGTAACAAGTCTTGAGTTTTGGTCTTCTTGTGAATCAAAGGCAGCAGCAGCAGCAAATCCCACTGCACATGGACACCATGTGATCAGCCCTGGAGATGAGTTTGATCATTTAAAACTGAATGCATTTTTCCAGTGGGGAGTCTTGTATTTCTCTGAGATTTGGACAGCAGCTCTGTAGCTGCTAAACAATGTCGGCCTCTCATGTGGTTTAGAGGATGACGCAAAGCAATGGCAGCTCCAGATCTTAAAAACTATATCAGGTGTATATATATATATATATATGAGTCATTTCATTTGATGACCATGGGTTATATTGTTTAAGTGGAAAAAAAGTTCACTAAAGTATTAATTTAAAAAAGGATCAAAGCATCAAAGCATCAGAGCATCAGCACTAAAATAAGTGGTCTTATTTATTTTGGGCAGAACAAACTTGTATTACCTAAAAGCCATCATCAGTTTGGGATTCTCTGCTGGAAGTCTTGGCTTTGCTCACAGGAAATCCATCATTTACTGTAAAGTTTGATCCATAAAAAAAAAAAAAAAAAAAAAAAATCTCCGGTATTTTTAGGTTTTCCTGTGGAGCTCACCTGTCTGCCAAAGGCCTCATTGATTTCCTGCCGGTCGATATCAGCCAACCCTGAAGGGGAAATGGATTTTTCTAGAAGACCCTTTTAGCAAATATCAAAAAAGGCAGACACACGGATAAACACAATATGTGAACATGTGCCTCCACACACACACATCATGTTCCAGGGCTGCAGGGATGCTAAAGTCTGGTCAATACCCATGAAGGGGAACTCCCAGCGCTGCTCTGGCCCTCAGGACTGGTAGAAAAATGCAGACCTGTCTGCACTCATCACCTGGCCTCATAGTTTATTGTTTGATTACTTTTTATAAAACTGACTTGAGAAGGCTTTCTGCTTTTCTCAAGAGACGCCCAAATCTCTCTAAAACCTCTGAAATGATGCTGCAAAAAACACATTCAGCCTGTTATTGTTCCCAACAGCTGCCTGTAGTGTTCATCTCCAGCACAGTTCAGCCATCTACAAGCGCTGCAAATCCACAGAGAGATGCAAATCTCCAATTGATATTCATTGCACTCAAGCAGCTGTACACAGAGCAAGGGCATGTCTGATCACAATAAAACAGTGCTGTGTGGAACTAATGTGCAGAGAGGGATGCTGGGGACAAGGTCAGTGGAGCATTTGTTATTCTCATTGTCTGGTCTAATATGCCAGAAAGATGAGACATGACTGCCTGCAGTTACATTTTTGTGTCCATTATAAATGATTTAGGTGCACAGGTAGCCTCTTGGTTCAGCAGTCTGACAAGAGAACAAGATGAGTTACAGCACGGCGCTGTGTTTCTGTGGTCTGTTTCACTGTCACTGTCTATTAGTCTGGAGCTCACGTTGACACGCTCGCTGATTGAACACTTCATGCTGTCCAGGCTGCCAGAAAAATATATGACTGGGGCTCAGTTGTGTCTAAATGTTACAGATGTTTACAAGTTTCTTACCCACAGGCAAGGTCCAAGATGACAATTTCTCTTTCAGACACAGGATTGGTGGTCATTAGTGCAACAAATATGTTTTTTACCTGCTTAATTCTCTGCAAATTGGC
>NW_024619158.1:0-1719 GCF_008729295.1 Plectropomus leopardus | reverse complement strand
CAAATAATTTTCCTGTTAATTTTCGTGCACTTTTTTTTAAAACTTACTTTTTGTTAATTTTTGTGTAATTTCCTTTGTTGCTCATTGCCTTCTTCCCATGTTTTTGAAAGAAATCAAGCCAGCTTGCTCAAGTTTCCTAAGGTTGATAATTATTTATGTTTCTTTCACCAGATTGGTGTTCTTACACTAAATCTAATAGTTTATCCAAAATGCTGCTGTCATTGTGGGTGAAAATTCCCAGGTCATATTTTGACTACTATCCCAGAATGATAACCACTTTATTTCAAGTAGCTCAGATGCTTTTGTGTGAATGTCACAAAGCAACAAATATGACTTCAGTATGTTGACTCTGTCAAACTGTGGCATCTCACGCCTGAGCCTAAATGATATCAGCCAAATTCATGTGATTTGCATGAATAAACTGACAGTAAACCTGGTGGCTGAGCACTGGGTCTGCTGATTATCTGGTAGTGCCAGAGTGTCTCGTTTATCAGCCTTCGACTTGTTTTTATCAGGAGCGGCTCAAGGACAGGCGGTAAGACTAGCTGCTTGCTTTCCTGCTCAACATATGTTTGTGTTTGGGTTTCCAGCCTTCCACCCAAGACCGTTTAAGAAAGATCAGTGTGTGTGACAAAAAGAGCAACGCCCTCTCCTTAGAGATCCTCTCCTCTAAGATTTCCTAAACACACTGCCCTGTTATCCCCCCTCCTGCTCCACCCTCCCTGCCGGGCACATGCATGGAGCCAGGGCAGGTAATAGTCATAAAGACACACAGTTCAATACAGACGAGCATGAATAGGTCCTGTCTTATCAGTGAGGTCTGATGAGTTTGCACTTTCCACAAGAGGGCAGGGTGAGGAGAATATAAGAAAAGAGAATACCTGCAGGTCCTCAGAGCCCATTATATAACATTACCATTAATGCCAATTGAGTAAGCGCTACAGGCTGGAACTAGCCCAGCACTCTGGCTTAAATTAAAGCAATGGTCCACATGATTCCTCCCAATTCAGGAACGTAATTCTGTTTTGTCCATAACACATCACATAATCTTTACTTTGTAATAACATGCTTCAGTTAGCTTCGGATTCACAGCTTCGGATTCAGCAGTTAAGTGGAGAGAGAGAGAGAGAGAGAGAGAGGGAAAAGTAACTTACATACTTAGAGACCAATCCTCTGCTTTTTGCAGCTCTTTTTGTTAAGTCATGTAAGACATTTAAGGTAAAGCCCCGACACTATCTGAAACCCACTTTCACATTTGAAATAGCTTTATTCCATTTGTGAAAATGCAAAAAAAGGAAGTTTTCACTGCTTTTTTATACATGTTGACCACATTAGACCAGCTTTAGATAAAAAAAACACTATGTTAAGACAGGTCAAATCTGGACTTGATTATCCCAAAGAGGCTAAATATTATTTAAAACACACTTTCAGATTTGTGAAACCTATATTCTATTTGTGAAAATACAAAAAAGTTTTCACTGCTATTTTTCCACGCTGACCACATTAAACCAGGTTCAAATCAAAAGCTATTATAATATAACAGGTCAAATCTGAACTTACTGCTTTTTTGTTTTTTTGTTGACCATTTGACCACTTCCAGATAAACATCCATAACACTAGGATAGGTCAAACCTGAACCAGATTATCCCAGAGAAATATTAAATATACTATACTAAATATTTTTTAAAACACAGCTTCAGATCTGTGAAACCAATATCA
>NW_024619157.1:0-1622 GCF_008729295.1 Plectropomus leopardus | reverse complement strand
GGTCTTTGGCGGGCCGGTCCGTGGCGTGGACCTTCATGTGGGAGTCCAGTGAGCGTTTCTCCTGGTAGCTCTTGGCGCAGACGCTGCAGCTGTAGGGTTTCTCGCCAGTGTGCGTCAGCATGTGTCTCTTGAGGTCAATCTTCTGGACGAAGCCTTTGCCGCACAGCTGGCAGCCGAACGCCTTCTCCTTCTTGTGAAAGCGCTCGTGCGTCTCCAGCGAGATCTTCTGGCGAAACGTCTTCCCGCAGAGGCTGCAGATGAAGGGCTTCTCTCCCGTGTGGATCCTCATGTGGGAGTCCAGGTTCCCGATCTGCCTGAAGGTCTTGCCGCAGACCCTGCAGGTGTAGGGTTTCTCTCCGGTGTGGATCCTCTTGTGCACATCCAGGTGCTGGCTCATGGTGAACTTCTTGCCGCAGACATCGCAGGCATAGATGCGGGGCTTCCCGCCCGTGTGGCTCTTGATGTGTCTTTTGAGGACGGTGTTCTCGATGAATGTCTTCCCGCAGAACTCGCAGATGTAGGGCCGCTCGCCGGCATGCAGCTTCAGGTGTCTCTCCAGGGAGCCTTTCCGGGGGAAGTCTTTGCCGCAGTCTTTGCAGCTGAAGGGTTTCTGTCCCGTGTGTGTCCTCATGTGGACCTCCATGTCTCTGAAGCTGACGCCGCAAATGTCGCAGATACGGCTGGTCTCTCTGTGGCTCAGGATGTGGAGCCGCAGACCCTCCGAGGACTCTGCCCGCTCACCGCAGACGCCGCAGTGACTCTCCACCTCGTTCACATGAGTCTCTGCGTGGCGAACAAAATTGCCTTTATTGTGAAAGGCGTTCCCACAGACCTGGCAGCAGTGAGACGGCATCAGACTGGGCTTCCTGCGGCGGCTCCTGACGGCCGGCGTGCCGACAGACTCGTGGCTCTGGGCATGTCGCCGCAGCTGGGCGCTCTTGGTGAAGCCTTTGCCGCAGACGTGGCAGCTGAACGGCATGTGTCCGTCGTGGGCCTTGATGTGGCGCTCCAGGGAGCCAGCGTGGCTGAACTCTCGTTGGCATACGGTGCACCTGAACGGCTTCTCGGCGGTGTGGATCCGCAGGTGCGTCACCATGTTGCCCTTCTGGTTGAAGCCTTTGCCGCAGACATGGCAGCTGAAGGGTTTCTCTCCGGTGTGCAGCCGCCGGTGTGTCTCCTGGGCACGGATGGAGGGGAACTTCTTGCCACAAACGTCACAGGTGCGGCTGCGGTCACGGTGTGTTTGAAGGTGCAGCCGCAGGCCATCGCTGCAGTCCAGACGCTCGCCACAAAGACCGCACACACTCTCCGCCTCCTTCAGGTGTTTCTCCACGTGCTTCATCAGGAAACCTTTCCTGTCAAACGACTTCCCGCACACTCTGCAGCTGAGAGCTGCCACCTCCTCCTCCTCCTCCTCCCCCTCCTCTGTGACTGGATCCTCCGCAGAGTCTGGCTGGAGGTCTGGTTCGGAGAGGTCCTCGGGTCTGGAGGAGGTGCCGGGCAAAGGTTCCTCCATAGAGATATTCTTTTTCAGACATTCTCCGTCAGACAGACAGAACTCTGCAGATAGAGAAACACAAACAGCTGATTCAGAACCTGCTTCTGCTCAGACAGAAAGTCGC
>NW_024619156.1:0-1190 GCF_008729295.1 Plectropomus leopardus | reverse complement strand
GTTTGGGGAACGTTCCTCTGTAGTTCCTCTATAACTCAAACACAACATTATTTTCAGCATTATTTTTGCTGACAAATGAAATTGATTTTGCTCCTGAAAACGTCCCTCAGCTAATGAAAAACAGAGCAAAAGAATTGATCAATTGATCGGTTATCGGTATCTTATCGGCCAGGAGAAATCAGGTTTTTTTCTTGTAAACTTTTACCACCTTTTTTTTTTTTTTTTTTAATTTTTCCATATTTTTTAGGATGATTAACCCTTTTTGGTCGAGTTTCAAAGGTTCAAATTTGTGTGAAGACGTGAATGTTTTTGACTTTCCACAGACTCCCGCTGTGTTCCCATCATGCCTCGCCTCGTCTAGCTGAGACGCCGTCGCCATGAGGAGGCTGAGGAGGCGGCGGGCGGTGCGGTCCGTCCTCTGACCCGTCCGTCTGTGTGGATGGAGGATGTGGTTCTGCACTGTCGGTCCGGATCAGCCGCCGAGCTTGAGTCTCTGCTGGAGACCACGGAGAAGCTTCTGGAGTCTTTCCCTTGCAGGACTCCTCCGCCCTTCACCTCGTGGTTCCCCGCCGCCGCAGACCGCCACCTGCCCATCAGACCGGCCAGACCAGCTCCCGTCATCAGCCGCTGGACAGACAGCGGGACGGACAGCGGGACGGACAGGGGGACGGACAGGGGGACGGACGCTCAGAACAAACCACAGAAACCTGAGACTGACGGTCTCGATGATCGTCCACCTGCAGAGACTGAGAATGTCGTCTCAGAAACCCCGAACCACCTCCTCCCCGAGAGCGAGGTCACCAGACCGCCTCCTGAGGAGCACCGTGACGTCCCCCTTGTCCTCCCTGTCCCCCCTGTCCTCCCTGTCCCCCCTGTCGCCCACTCGCCGGTCAAACGCTCCTGGAGCGTCTTCACTCAGAGAGGAGCTGTGCTGCCGAGCTCGCCGTCTCTGTCCAAGCGGTTCCATGACATGGTGTCCGTCCACAGGCTCCACCTCCAGCAGCGGGCCCGATGGGTCATCAGTGAGGACAACTGTGGGACGGCGAGGGACATCGAGCAGGTCAGCCGCAACCTCAACGGATTTATTTGTTTACATACTGAATTTATTTAAAAGTTCAGATTAAGCCGATCACCGTAGAAACAGGAAAACAGTTGACATATTTATACTACATATAATACACACACACATA
>NW_024619155.1:0-1883 GCF_008729295.1 Plectropomus leopardus | reverse complement strand
CAAACTCAGACCAAAAAATCCGATCAAACAGTAAAACTAGGCAGTGCTGATAGAATCTAAATCAAGATTATGTCACTGCACTGCCTATTTCTCCCCTAAAATGTTTTTGAAAAAAAAGTAATGCTCTTGTAATCTGTAATGGTGAGAGTTTGTGAACAGGAAGTGGGCACTATACTGCTTCCTGCACAGTGAAAACGAACGCTGAAAAAACTGAGGTCAAAAGGTAAAACTCAGCAGCGCTGATCAAATAAAAACCAAGATTCTGTTAGTCAGCTGCATATTATTCAGTGAGTTGCATATTTCTCAGCTTACATGTTGTCAGTAACATGTCTCAGCTCACTATTTAACTGTAATTAAAGATTGTTTGTTAGCAGCCGGCCGCCAAAGTGTCAAACAGACAAGTTCACACCAGCGGGAGCGTTTATTATTCTGGTACAGTGAGGTGCATCCTGGCAGATGTAGGTTTTCTACCTCTTGAGTAAAAGCGAATGCCATAGCCCTTTTTCTCAATTTTCTCAGGTCATGTGGCACCAAGTTCAAAAATATTTGTGTTTTTCTACTGCAGAGACAGCCTACTTCTATGTGAGGGCCCTCAGTTTTTCCGTGAAATACTACTTTAATGTGACATTATTTTGTGTGTTGTTCCAATTCAGGATGAAAAGTCTAGAAAGACACAATTTACTCTTAAAAACCGCAAGCCTAAAACTCAAAGTTGAACTCCCAGCTCTGAGTCAGTGGCTCTGTATGATCAGGTAGTGACATTTGTGGGCAGAAGATGGCAGCAGAGGCAGCTGGTGTCTTTGTAACCGTCCTCAGAGAGACTGAGTGAGATTCTGGCAATGAAGATGAATGTGTGGGGACAGATCTGCCTGTTCTTGGGAGATTTGAGTCTGGCTCTGTATGAGAGGGAGACAGGTTGGGTTGATGCAGAGAGAGAGGATGGAGGGGGAAAACAAACGCAAAACAAGAAAGATGGTGGAGAAGAATGGCAGCTGCTATTTTCTGGAGGGCATGGGCGGTGAAATAAATGACTGAGTAGTGACGGATATTAACACACACTCTGTCTCTGCGTCAGGATGGAGTGGAGGGTTCAGTGTATGATCTGACCCACATGGAGTTTCTGGGTCACTACAGGCCAGCGGAGGCTGCGTGTGTGTGTGTGGATGTTGTAATGAGTCTGGCAGTCGAGGATCCCACAGGAACCCCCTCCCTGCTCAATCAGACGCACGCACACGTCTGAGCATACAAAAACCCTTTTCTGGGTTAGGAGGAGTCACGCCAGGAAAAGTGGGTTTTTCAGAATCAGGTTGCACCCCATTCTCATGGAAGTGGGCCAACAGCTCGCAGCGGGGTGCGCACCGATCAATCATCTCGGTGGAAGAGTCACGCTGGGCTGAAGTCAACCACAAAAAGTGATTCTCCTTGCACCGATTATGGTGCCTCATTGATGTGTCAAGCCTCCATTATAGCCATCACTCTCAGACAGCCGGTGTTGTGTCATTAGAGGACACCACTTTGCGTGATTTGTTCTCTGTCAAAAGCAGGATCAGGTGATTGGTGGGTGTGAGCCTCGGTGAAAATATTACCACTCACATCAAGTTCAGGTTCAGCATCCCCCGATTTAAGCAAGTAGGATTTTCAACTTGTCAAAGTGTGGCTCAGTAGTTTTGGTTAACTTTTAGACAGATAATAAAGGTGGCAGAAGTGAAGTATTTTAACCCCTGGGCTATAAGCAAATTAGTTTGATTTCTTTCAAAACCATGGAAAAAAAGGCAGTAAGCAACTTGGCAAGAACCGTCCTGCAAATTTCAAGAAATCTATATTTAGACATTTATTAAAAATAAGCTAGGGAAAATGTCTAGAAAATTTAGTTATTATTATTC
>NW_024619154.1:0-1211 GCF_008729295.1 Plectropomus leopardus | reverse complement strand
CCTAAACACATTTACATCAGGCTGACAGGACGCAAACACCAGCTCCTTGTTCTCCTGACATCAGTGCCGGTAGAAGACAATTTGAGAAGAGATGAAGAGGGGCACCACCCCCCGTGTTAGCAAAATGACCGTATGCATCCCATCTCTCTCCGTCCATCTAGAGGTCATTAATAGTGGGGCCATGGTCTGAAAGGGGACCCAGTTACAGTCCTATCCAGACCTATACGCATAAGAAAACAGGATGGCACATGTAGACAGCTTCATCCATCCATTCATTACTGCCCTTCTTCATCGGCGTTAGATTGAGAATGGCGTCCTGAGATGCACTTTGTCTGAAAAGCGAGTAAATTAATTTGCTATTACAGAAACTTAATGGTAATTTCAGAGAGCTGAGAAAATCCAGCCATAAATTCATGCCGCATTTCAGTCTTGCAATCAAGAGAAGATAATAAAATGATTAAACTGAACATTTGCTGTGTCAAAATGAGATGAACCCCACTGACAGACTACATAGAGGATGGGTTGGGTTTCGGTTTTACTAACAATAGAGGATCTGATGTAGAGCATATTCTCCTTTGCTCCTCTGGGATGGCCTATTTCTACCGTTCTACCATCCCTCATTTTGCACCAGTTCTGCATGACTGACCTATCTGCCAGTAAGGGACGCAGCTCCTCGGTGTATAATTGCTGTTTGTGGTTGAGGGGTTTAGGGAACAAGCACCTCTATTCTCTGTTAATCCTTAAAAATGGTCAGAGATGCTTCATCACATCCCTAAGCACAACCAGGCTCCCATTAGCCCCATTTATATCCACCAGTCCTCAGCTTTCCAGACAAACTCTGCTGAGGTAAATCCTTGGCCCCTCTCCAATGGCTAAAAGTGCTTGTGGACCTTTGGTCCCCAATGTGACACTGTTGCTAAATCTGCTGCTTAAGACGATCTTTCCTTTCAGATTATTAGATGTTTCACCTCACGTTCGTACCAGGTAACATGGAGATGGCTAAACTGCTAGCTGGCAGCTGATTATCAATGCAGACCTGCAGTTATTAGCTCGCTAGTAGGACACACACACACACACACAGGGACTCATGCACTAACATGCACATGCAGGTGGACTGCTGTCGACCATAACAAAGAACAGAGAAGCTCAACAACATACACAGAGGTAGTGACTCATTTCTTTGCTCAGGACTTCATTACTCCACTTTATGC
>NW_024619153.1:0-7572 GCF_008729295.1 Plectropomus leopardus | reverse complement strand
AAAACCTTCAGGATAAACTCGATAGCGAGTTTTTAACTTTTATCCTATTCTTTTTGTATTATATTTATATTCATATATTGTGACATTAGGCACCAGTATTGCAAAATACATACTTAAGCCAAAGGCACTTTTATTACGCACTAAGCTTTACTACTTTATACTGCAAGTAAATACACACAGCTGAAGAAAATGTGAGAAATGAGACAGACTGAGAGAGAATTGCGTGAATGCACTGGAGGCTTCAAACTGCCTCAATACCAACTCAAGTTATTCATGAAATCAGGATTTTTTCGGGTTGAAAGGCTTATGAAGGCTAAACATCACAGATGGCGACTAATTATCATTTAAAGGTAAAAAACTAAAGGAAACAAAAACACTGTAATCAGAGTTTTTTGGTTTGCACACTCGTCTACGTCACAACTGTTAGTGGTTTTGGTTTAAATAAGAGTCCAAAGTGTCTCTGCTCTCTATTAAAGCCCTCAGCGGAGTCTTTTTCCGCCATATTAAACCATCCACACATGTTCGATTAAGAACCATTAATTTGCCAAACTGCATTCCCACTTAAGCCATCAGAGGGTTTTTAAATCACGGCCAATTACCCCGCCACCGCAGCACTCTGCCTACATTACTGAACGGATCAGTCAGACGGAGAGAGGCCCTGTCCCATTACAGCGAGCAGGCGAGCCTGTACTCTGCTCCGGTCTGACCGAGACTTCAGCACGGAGGGCAGCAGAGTGCTGTCAATTTCTCAATCTCACTTTTGGGTCAAATTTTAAAGCAGAAAATAGCTCACACGTCGGCTCATTGTTCACATGTTAGATGTCAGAGTTGAATTCAGTGGTTCTGTTTCAGGCTTTGTGCACTTCAGTTTAACGTCGGCTGGTGAAAGGCACAGAGCCCACAGACAGCACGAATAACGAACGTAGTTACCGTGACGCCATCGGTTTGTGGACCGCTTTGTGACATATACTGCATGATGAATGACTCAAATACAATTATATGAAAAGCAAAATCTGGAATGATTACTTTGTCCAGGATTTATCTAATTTTAGATAAAGATCCAGAGAGGGATCAGAATCTTTAGTCGCTCATTTTTATAACGATGATAACTTTATTTATATAGCACCTTTAAAAAAAACGAGTTTGAAAAGTGCTTTAAAGAACAAAGCAAAACAGAAATGGGATACACAGATGGCAATACAACAACGGAAAGCCAAACGGTCCTATTAAACACAAGCGAGAAGAAACTATAGTTAGGATGAAATTAAAAGCAGAGGACAAATAATTCATGATGCAGGATGTCAAATAAAGATATAAAATAATAAAAAGCAACTGACCAAAACCAACAGAGGCAATAAAAACAAGAAAAACACGAATAAAAGGAAATAAAATAAATAAATCACAATTTAAAACGTTAAAAAAATAAAAATAAATAAAAAGCTAAAATTCAATAAAAGCAAGTCTACTGTGTCTTATCAGTAGGAACTTTTCTTAACTGATATATTAATGTATTATAATGATGCATTTAAAATTATGTCATAAAAAATACATTTTTAAAATGATTTTCATCACTTTTTTCAGGTAATTTCCATTTTTTCTTTTTTTTCACTTTCCTTTTATTTTGCAAATTATGATTTATTATGACTGCAGAAAATTAAATAAAAATTTGATTAAAGAAACAAAAAGCAAAAGAGAGAGAAAGCTAACAAGTTTATGTTGCACAGTGACGACTCCACCGCACAGGTGTTAACAGGCAAAACGCATCGAAACCAGTAAAAACCAGTTTAAAATGGTCTGTATGATCTGCGTTATGTAAGCTGTTGGGGCAGTTTTCTTCAGATGTCATTGCTCAAACAGGTGGAGCTGACTGCTGCTGATGTGTTACATGTCCATGTCCACGTCCCCACCTGCTGTCTCTGCTAAAGTTAGACATGAGCGAGGAACTGAACAGTACATTGGAAGATTATGAAGAGGAGCAGGAAGACGACGGAAAGATGCTGCACTCTGCTCAGAGAGACTCTAATTATGGACAATAATTGTCTTTCTGGCAGCAGAGTCACTCAGGGCGTCTTTTATGAAGTGTGTGTGTGTCTTATATGGAGTGTTTTTGTCTCGTATGGAGTGTGTGTGTGTGTGTGTGTGTGTGTGTGTGTGTGTCAACACCTCAAACTCAGTGCTCTCTTGTCCATTATTTTTAGACTCGAGTGCTGCCTGTTTCCTGTGTTACCAGCATCATGGCTGCGTTTTACAGTGCATCAGGTTAACCCTTTGAAACCTGGATCTACATCAGTTTTCTGGTGTTGCCTTCAGATGCGTTTCGCAAGCATTTAACCCCTTGATACCCAAGCAAATATGTATGACTAAAAAATCTAAAAAGCAATGAGCAATTTGCAAAAAAAATAGTAAAAGAAGAAAAGAAAAATGACCCAAAAAAGACATATTTTTTAGTTGTCTATTTTTTTTAAATTTTTTTTTTGCAAATTTTCTGATAATTTTCTAAAACTTTTAGTAAATTCTTTAATAATATTGATCTCTATTTATTACTTTTTATCCTCAGCAACAGCTTGTCACTCTCAGGGTGGATATTTGATCTGTGGATCTGATCAAAGCTGATCAGATTACATAGATGGATTCGAGGAGCAGCTGCAGCAGAGGTGATGAATGCAGATTTTTAGCACAATAAACGATTCAGTTTCACTTTCACTACCCATGATGTTCTGCTGCTCTGCCTGTGCCCAGACTAGGCTCTGTGCTCCGAACATGTGGTGGAATCCATAAGCAAACAGCATATATATATATTCCTATATTGCTCCTAATGAACTGTCTAGCTTCAAAAATGCCAAATAAATTAGCAGAAATTAAAATTATTAGCAGATGTTTTAATCATAGAAAGCCACCACAAATAACTGAACAAACATTTGTGTTAAAACATTTTTCTGGAGTATTTCATGTTAACTATGATCTGGGAACCAAAGAGTATGCGAGAGGGAGTGGTACTTTTACCCTGTGAAGAAGACGAGTTTGAGATAAAACAGGATTTTGAGATGCCAAAAAGAGTTCAGTTCCAGGTATACAGCCAGCTGTCGGGTTACTTTTCTTCCCGAGGGAGCAGTTTAGTTTCAGTCTTACCCATCTTTATTTATGTTTATGTATCATGGAGGTTGTTTTTCGCGACACAGACTCCGGTACGTTTGATTTGACTCATTAATTCCACCTCTGAAGCTGATGTCGTGCTAATCAGTGAAATCATGCCTTACTCTTTAGATAGAATCATTACTGCTGGCTGTTCATCGTGTCACTGCCTACACATGATGAGATAGATGCAAATATTTTGACATTCACGGGTACACACACACACACACACACACACACACACACACACACACACACACACACAGAGGAGAAGGAAAAAAAGGACAAGACTTTCTATGAAAGGACACAGAGGGTAAACATGCACCATCACAGAGACACACTTACACACATACAATCACGTTCATGTTTCTAGGATCTTAGGACATTTCTAGGATTTTAGATCAATTTCAGGATTTTAGATCAATTTCAGGATTTTAGCACATTTCCTCGGATTTTAGGACACTAATAGAATTTTAGGACGTTTCCAACATTTTAGGAAGTTTCTAACACTTTAGGACGTGTTGGATTTCAGACTATTTCTAAGACTTTAAGACATGTCTAGGATTATAGGAAATTTCTAAGACTTTAGAACATTTTTAGCATCTTAGGATAATTCAAGGATTTTAGGACGTTTCTTGGATTTTATCACTTTTCTGCAATTTTAGGACATTTGTAGGAATTAAAGACATTAGGGGCTTAGCTAGGATCTCTGTTAGGGGTTTGGGGGGTCCTCCAATGGTACTTTTTTAATAAATAAGCTCTATTTTGATGCTGTTTTATGCTCTCTGGCACTTATGGATACTCAAAATACAAAAACAATTTCTCTCACACACTCACACACTCACACACACACACACACACACACACACACACACACACAGTGATGGCCCACATGTCATGGGGACTAAGCGTTGGTTCAGATGTTAAATATTAGCACCAGGTCTTAGAGTCTCTCCTCCTACATATGTGGATGAGTTTGAGGACCTGTGCCTGTTTTTGCTTCAGACTATAAACTGCTTTCAGTTACAAAGGACGCCTCAGTTGTGAGAAAAATTTAAAAAATGCAAATCGCACTACACTTCCTGCAGACAGCCTCAGGAGGAGGCCTCATGAGCACAGACAACGGACAAAGTAACAATAGAAAGAAATTAAGCCTCATTCAGCGTCTCTTTGACCCGGTCACAGCACTGAAAACAATGCTTAGTCCAACAGCCTCAGAGTGGAAATAAAGTGAATATCATTACACCTTCAGATGTGCTCTAGTTCTCAATGAACACAAAGTGAGATCATCTGATTTTTAGTAGCGAGAAATGCAGAGACACAGAGAGCTAACACCAGAGTTTTAACACATTTTCAGTAATAAGAGATTATGTGAATGTTGTGTTAAAAACTACTCAGTGAGCACAAAATAACCTAAACTATCAGCGTGACACGGTGAAACCTGTCAGGGTGCAGACAGTCTTTACATCATCAGTTGAATGAGCGTTATTGTCGGTTATCAGCCTGAGAGATATGAGCTAAAAGCAGTTTGCTACGCCTACTTTTAGGTTCAAAATGCCTTTTCTAAAGTCGACATTTGTGCCAAAATTGAGGGATGAGATATCCAGTTCACAGGAAGATGGATAAGATGGATACAAGGTCACAGTGACCTTGACCTTTGACCATCAAATGTGATTAATCCAAGTTGAATCCAAGTGAACATTTGTGCCAAATTAGAAAAAAAATTCTCACGTCACATGAAGAATTGCGTTTAAAACAATGGGAAACAATGCCTCTCTTAAAGCAATCTTAAAATAGTGTGTTTACTAGATTAAGATGGGCCCAAGGTCACTGTGCCCTTGACCTTTGACCACCAAAATCTAATTGCTTTATTGTGAAATCTAAGTGAACGTTTGTGCCAAATTTGAAAAGATTCCTTCGGGCTGTTCTTGAGATTTCATGTTCATGAGAATGATACAAATCATGTCATGGTGACCTTGATCTTTGACCCTTTAAGCTTCAAAACTTAATCAATTCATTGTTGAATACAAGTGAATGTTTGTGCCAAATTTGAAGAAATTCTGTCAGGTTTTTCTTGAGATTTTGCATTCAAGAGTGTGGGTTGGACGGCCAGAAAATATTAAACATAATGCCTTTGGACACGAGGCATGAAAACTCAGAGTCCACTTACTCTCTTTTTTCCAGAGCTTTAACCTACCCAGTTGTCTTGAAGTTGGCCTTGTAATCATGTTTAAACTATGTCATAGTTGATAAAGACCATAGTATGTGGTTGAAAGTTTACGAAAAGAAAATGGACCGTAAGAAACCATTTTTTAAAAAAAAACATTAAAATGAAAAATAAAAATCTGTAAAAGTGCCACATAGTAATTATACTTTAATTTCCTGTCTTCAAAAGATGAAGGAAATAATCAAACTATAAATGGATTTACAAAAAAAACTGTCTAAGGTGTATAAATTCAACTTTTGTTATCTTCTTCTCATATTCCATTTTTAGCTCCATGTTAATGTATCCCTCCCTCTGCACAGTCGTAATTCTGAAAGATTAAATTTGAGATGTGATTATGGGCGAGTCTAAATTCAGATCCTTAATATAACAAACCGTTTTCACTCTACTCGCACCAGTAAAAACAATTCACACAGACTCGCGTGTGTTATGCAAACCGCTCTCTCTGCGGACGTAGCTCATTATTGTTTTGTGTGTGTACAGTCTCTCATTTAATCCCCACAAGCAATTTGGCTTCTGCTCGCTGTGAAGCAGCAGAGTTCCCTGATATTCAGCCTGATATTTGTGCAGGTATCTGAAATGAAGTTTGATTCAGTTGAGATTCAGTTTAATCTGCTTCCTAAACAAATCAACATCACTGCAACACACTAGTTCCACTCGTGGATGAGTTTCTTGTGCAAGCAGCTAATTGGACTGAGCTTGTTGTGCACTCGAGGAATTAGCTGCATGTTCCCTTTGTTACACTGAATGTTTGTATAAAAGTTTTAAGCTGAAGTGACAGCATAACTTACACTTTGCAGGGAGTGTGTTTTCTTTAATGAGTTTAGATGTTATGTTAACTTGTGCTCTGCATTAAAAGTGAGGAATATTTCCATATCATGAAAAAGTATTTCACAATGGTGAAGGATACTTCTATATCGAGGATACTCAACTTGTTTTGCTTGGGGGCCGTTTTTGCAAAATGACAGGAGGCCAGGGGCCAATGGCAGCAGCCCAAGAAGTGTCTAGGATTTTATGACATTTTGAGGACTTTGGGACCTTTTTTAGGATTTTAGGACATTGATAGAAATTTGTGACATTTCCAGGATTTTAAGACGTTTCTCAGATTTTAGACATTTCTAGAAATGAGGACGTTTCTAGAATTTTAGGTCATTTCTAGGACTTTATACCTTTCTAGGGTTTAGGACCACAGGGGCTTAGCTAGGACCTCGGGGGGGGGGACTCGATTGGCTATTTTGATGCTGTTTTTTGCACTCTGACCTTATGGATACTAAAAGTACAAAAACAATTCCCAGTGTGAACCGCTTATTTTGTCTGTGAATTAGAAATTAGAATAAGAGGTGTTGGGGGGCCACCTGACACCCTATCTGGGGCCACATCTGGGCTACGGGTCATAACTTGAGTATCACTGCTTTTTAATTTTTGTTTCTTGCTGTCTTTTTTGTAACTCTGCGCCTGTGCTTGACTCTGTTGTGAAGGGAAAAACATTAACATTTAGACTTTACAGTTTGTGCTCCATTCAACAAATTCAAGGTGACAAAGTAGAAGAAGCAAAGAGAGAATGTGTGCCAAAGACAGGGCTAAAAGCCCAATGGAATGAAAAATGCATTTTCCAGGATGCCAAATAAATGTCAAAATATTTTCACTAAATTCAGATCAAGCAAAAGACATTTTCTCTTTGTGCAAAATACCCATTTTCTTAAATGACTCATCCTGCAGTTACACAGATACTTCCAAACAAGTGTCACCACAGATATTGCTGACACTGCCCAAATCTCTCAGCATGTAAGATAAACAGGTCTGGACTAAAGCAGATCGCAGCTGGAACGGCGTTAAAAGACTATAAATTTGACAATATGACAACCCCGACATATGCCCAATGCTGCCACTGAGGGCCATGTCCTAGATTGAAATCACAAATCTTTTAGGTTTGAACATTGCTGAAAACGTTATGGATAAAGTAAGCACACATCTTAACAAAATATATAACACAGGTCTGATCGTTTTCAGACATTTTTATGTGGAAAAGTTACATAATATATATTTTTTAAAAGCTTGCACACATTTTTTTAATGTGGGGACACACCTTCAATACAATCGTTTTAAAATCCAGATCCACAATTTAAGAAGGTGTATTTCATAGCTCTCATGTGTAGTTTATAATCAAAGTTCTGCAGCAGCACCGCAGTGTGTGTGTGTGTGTGTGTGTGTGTGTG
>NW_024619152.1:0-2155 GCF_008729295.1 Plectropomus leopardus | reverse complement strand
GTGATCTAGCAAGTCCCAGTTTGATGACATCATTGCTGCCACCCATGCTCGGCCAACATGTTTGAGTGAAACCGACCGCTGTGAGTGTCAGGGTGTGTGTGTATTTAAATTCTCCTCCTATTACTCAGAGTCCAGCTGCAAGCTGCTGTGCAGGAAGTGGTTGGAACAATGGTTTTGTTTAGGAGAAGAGAACAGGAACACGCACACACACACACACACACACACACGCACACACACACACACACACCCACACACACACACACACACACACACACACACACACACACACACTGCCATACCAGGCTTGTGAGTGTCCACGATGTGGCGTTCATCACAAGCAGCTTCTTCTGTGCCTGCCAAGTCATAACCCGAAACAAATGTCTTACTGCACTCAAAATGACAAATATCAATGTTAAGATAGTTTATGTGAGAACGAGGATTAAAAGAAAAAGATATTTCATATTGGAAACAATCAAAACTATAAATAACTTAATAAAAGACAAAAATGATGTGGACATTATGGTAAAAGTATGTTTAAATTACAATTTAAAGGTCCCATATTTTGCTCATTTTAAGGTAAATTATTGTATTTGGGGTTTCTACCATAGTGTGTTTGCATGGTTTAATATTCAAGAAAGATGTTATTTTTCATATGCTGTCTGCCTAAATATACCTGCATTCACCCTCTGTCTGAAACCAACACATTGTTATTCCAGCTCATCAAATATTGCCACTTTAACAGTGCGATTCACGTCTAAATAGGACACGCTAGGTATCCTCCTGCATCTGCTGTTGATGTTCGTGAATGGTGTGTCAGTTTACGCCTGTTACATGCATTGAGTCTTTTCAAAATAAACTTCCAGTGTCTGCTTGTCAGATGCATACAATGTTTTTTCAAAATATACTTGCAACATCAGTAAAACACCTTATATTGACATTTATTTCTGTGTGCAACAAAAGCATGTGGTTAGCTTTAGAAAAAAACATAATTTTTTGGCTGACTTTCATATGGGAAGTGAACAGTTAGCTCCTGGGTGAAAGTCTGGGGTTTGCTGGACCCATTCACCTCATTTCCCACCTGCCTTAGAGGGACTTCCCAGCTTTTTTTTTTTATTATTATGCCATTTTCGGCAGTATTTTTCAAATTGACAGCATCTGGTGGCATGTCATACTACCATGAAAAGTGGCTTTTGACATTGTCTGAAAACAGAATCACAAAACAAGTGACAGTATTTGACGACATGAGACCACGCTGAGGCCTCTGGATAATCTATAAAGAAGAACTGGGAAAAAATATAGTTAGGACCCCATAAGTATAGGAATACATGTACACACAGAGTAATCTGTGCATGAGATAACCCTATCAGCGACGATATGACATTATCAGTGAGTTGTCCTCTGGGAGGAAGTGACCGAGGCAAACAAGCTGGACACACTGGACAACAAAGTATGTTCAAATCCTCCATCTCTTCATTTTCTACAGTAACAGTACAGCTGGTAAACACACACTGACCTATATATCACTGAGTGGAGGTATTTTATGGTGAAGTCTGAGGGAGCAGCTCTGTGTATCAGTTATGTAACAGCTCAGTGTTCTGGCTGGGGATTATAGAGGCGGCTCCAACACAGTGTAAAGAGTTTCACTATGTCTCAGTGTTTTGTCATTCATCTTTACAATATAAGAACCTTACTTTCATTTTGAACCACATTTTTCTGTTTACAAGCTCAGGCATGAACATGCTCACCCAAAACTGACAGCTTTTAAGATCCTTTTTCTTCTTTGGTGAAAAATATAGCTTTTCTATAACCCTTTGAAGTCTGAACAAATTGGCTTGATTTCTTTCAAAAATGTTTCAAAAAAATGTATAAAATAAATAAATAGTAATAAATCAAAGGTTTTTAAAAAAGGAAAGAGAAAGAAAGTTAAAAAAAAAAACCAAAAAAAAACCACAACTACACAAAAAAACAAGGCAAACAAAACCTGGAAACAATTAAATTAAAAACCAAATTTTAAAAATACATTTATGATAATTAGAAATATAGTTTTTCCCTAGCTTTTTTTAGTTTACTCAATGATAGAAAAGGGGTCCCTTAGGGACTGTTCATTATTATGAGAGGGGAGGGAGTTGTCCAAAAAGCAGAAGGCATATTACAT
>NW_024619151.1:0-1003 GCF_008729295.1 Plectropomus leopardus | reverse complement strand
CTTCAATATAGTAAATTATATTTGTTATAGGAAATAATACTTTGTCTCTTCACATTCAGAAAAGTGTGTTCATTGGGCTCTGGACCAAGTGGGTGAAATATGTAGGACCTTTACGGCCAGATTTTGTAGAGGTGTTCGATAAAAACCTAACCATGTTGTTCTATTTTGACTGCTAATCAATTTCTTTTTCAAGTCTCTTCCTGAAATATTTTACAAAACTTTTACATGTACACTATGCCTCTTCCAAATTGAAACTCTGAACAACAGGGGGGTGTTTACTGTCTGTCTTGATTTATGTCCTGTGCCATAAACTGCTGTGATTGAAATTATTAAAAAAAAAATTTAAAAAAGAAGAATTTTACCAAATTTGGTGCAAATGCTCTGGGGGCAAGTATTAACCCAGATTTGAAGAGTCATAGTCATTAATGTGTGAGGGTGTGGCAGATACAAGCATTATCTGCTTTTTTATCATCGGCTCAATTTACGGTGAGCGGAAAGGAGCTAGAGATATGAGCGTTGGCACCATAACTGTACATGATGTCCTTATAAATGATAATTGCAAAGTGCGAGGCTTAGCAGGAAATAGCTCATGCTGTCTTTGAGCAATTGTGGCATAGCTGAGTGCAGACATCACACACAAAGTCTTGAATGTTCTCACCATGTTTTTTTCTTGCCAAGTTGCCACAACTGGTTTGATTTTGGGCAATTTAGTTGCTTCCTTGTCTTGCCCGAGACAGGGCTTGAACCTGGGATGGCCGCTATAATTAACATAGCAGTGTGGGGATTAGTGCGCTGAACTTTGTACAGAGATAAACTTTGTCCTGAGACTTCAAGCAGCTGTAAAAGTGATAAAAATGACTGAAATGCAGGTCATGCAAAGATGCTGTCACTTTAAATTGACTAAAACACCTTTACAACTCACCATGTTGTACTGAGTAGTTAACCATTAAGATAAACAAAGTTGGGATACATTTTTGTTTGACTGAGATATACAGTCGTATTA
>NW_024619150.1:0-4899 GCF_008729295.1 Plectropomus leopardus | reverse complement strand
TTTTAACGTTTTTGCTAATTTACATGTTGCTCACTGACTTCTTCCCATGTTTTTAGGGGAAATAAATGCAGGTTTTTCAGGTTTTAAATGGTTAGTTTGTAATGGAGATAATCATTAGTTGCAGCTCTGAAACGGTCTAACTTGGGAACTTGTACTTTTCAGTGCTTCCTCCCGGTTTGCCAGAACGAAGCTCAGACTGCCTGCGTTCTTCAGAAAGTTCAGTTTGACGAAGCAGCACCAGGAGCGGATCGTGCCCGGCAGTAACGTGTACGTCCTCACTCTGACGGCTCAAATAACGAGGAGAAATTTAGTGAAACTGTGAACTTATATTTTTGTCTTTTTTTTTTTTTGAAGGGAAATGAAATCCTGGCGCAGACTTCCAACTGAAGACGCAATCTAAAAAAAGAGCTGAGTCAACGACGATGACACAGCTCCTCTCAGGACTAAAGACGCCAACAGAAGACTCGACTCGCCAGCGGAGGGAAAGCTGAGGCCGTTAGGGCCGAGAATCCATTTGTGTTCCTGTCAAGACATTGTTTTGTCCTCAGCCAAAGGTGCCCCGTCTCCCCCATTATTTATTCTGGGCTTAATTCCCCCAGCTGGTGCTGTGGGATTTGGTTCAGCTGCCCCAGTGGGACCCGCACCCCGAGACCCCCTCCTAACAGATGGTCTCCTGAGGATGTTCCCTTTTTTCGAAGCCACTGCTGAACACTAAATATAACTTATTGTTTTTTTTAATTTATGATAGCTAGTTGATAAAGTATAAAATTAAAATATTTTTGAAAATATTTCTTTTTTTCGGTGTTTTTATTTGGGAAATGATGGATATGTTTTGTGTCTAAATGACTAACAGGAGGCATTTTTTGAAATTGGTCCAGTGTTGATTGACAGCAGCAAAAAAAGTTTGCAGCATAAATGATTCTTGTGCTTTTTGATCCTCTGAAACTGAATCAAATTTGTTTGATTTCATTTGAAAACATGGGGAAAAGGAAATGATCAACTTGGCCAGAAAAGTCCCAAAAATTGCAAGAAATTAGTCAAAGGTGACAAGAAAATTACCCTAAAAATAATTTTTGAAAAGACAAGAGGAATATGTTAAAATTTTCCAAAGAAATAAGGAATCAATTTCTTAAAACTGTAATTTTAATCACAATAATTTTCTATTTAAAATTATGTCACAGAGAGAAATAAAAATAGCATGTTAAAGAAATAGATTTTTTTTTTTTACCACTTTATTGTTTGTTTTTTATTTTGTTAAGTAATTTTCAGATAACATAATCATCATGTTTTTTTGTAAACAATTTGCTCAGGTTTCAAAGGGTTAAAGATCCTTATTGTTCAACCAGAAATAGTCCTAAAATCACCATCGTCAAAACCAGACTCCATTTAAATAAACAGTAATTTTAGCGTGTTGTTATTATTATTACTTTTTTTTTATCAAATTAATTATTTATGTATGTCAGTTAATTACAAATATGTTGTTATTATTATCATCATTTTTATTGTTATGTTGATTTTATTTTCTTTGTCTGAGGGAATGTGTAACTATATGAGGGGATATATATTTGTACATTGATGTACATGTTTTTTATACACACTTTAAATTTCAATAAAAATATATATTTTTAAAAAACCTTATAAATTTTGTTTTGCTCGTGCCACTTTTGAATGACGTGTTTTACGATGATAAAATTACTGTTTATTTAAATGTTTCTGCTTAAACAAAAAGGATCTTACTCTGAAACAAAAAGGTCTATTTTTGTGAGGATACTTTCTAAAAGTTGTCAGACACTTAGAATAATCATCTGAGCCTGTCTGTGGAAAAAAAGCTGATTTTAGTGGCCATAAATTAACGGTCAAAAAACGTCCCGAGAGGTGACACTGCAGCCTGTTTTGCAGCCTTCTCACTTAATACTGGATCAATTGCAAACGTTTTTGCTCCCATTAATCATTTTGACACAAAAACATTGGAAAACAGGGTCCAGGTTGAAAAACACCAAACTTCGCCTTTCATTTTGAACATACCAGCTGGCTTTGGGAGATAAAATAAGCTCAAAGTAAAGACGTGACAATTCTCTGCTTTACATCATGTCAGTGAAAAAAAAAAGTGAAGCCAGTTGGAGATTTCTGAATCACATAATGTGAATATTACTTTTGTGGGCTCAACAAAGACGCGTCACAAAAGACTCATTCAACCATGAAAGTGGATTAAAAACTCCATTCAACCAGCATCTGGCAAGTTTCGCAGATATTAGAGTACTGGATCATCGCTATCATGGAAATGGCCTTTTGTGTCACCTTATGTGCACATTTCTGTTCAAAAACACACAGCACCTACTCTGAGACGAGAGGAGAATTAAATCTCAGTCCAAGGTCACTGCTGAATCGTACAGTGTTTGGCGTCTCAGTCATATTAAGGTCACTGCTGTTTGGAGACAAGGAATCCGTTAGCAGTCACACCGGTTTGTAACAGGTCGCCTCAGTGAAACTCAATTATGTTTTGATTGATGGTGTGTTATTTTTTTCCCTCTCAGTATCATTTATGTGTTCCCACGCTTCAGTATTATCACAGTGACTGACATCATCTCATCGATAATGCCAAACACGGAGCCGCAGCCAAGCTGTAAATGAGCTGGCAGCGGCAGCGTTGGCCGCCACAGCTGCAGTCTGGACTGCAGCAGGAAGGCGGCGGCGGCGGCGGTGGCGGCGGCGGCTCTGCACGCAGCCAGCAAACAACACGGGGTTGTGAAAGTGGCACAGCACCAGTTTCAGTTTTGCAATGTATTGACCGGCCCTCAGTGTGGCCCCGGTACAGATGATCACTGGGATTTAAGGAGGAACAAAACAGGAAACAACTCCCTGTCAGGGGGTGGAAAATAACTACATACATTTACTCAAGCACTGCAATAAAGTACAATTTGACAGTACTGTTTTTCCATTTTATTTTACTTAATACTTCTGTTCCACTACATTTCACAGGGAAATATTGTATTTTTTTTTACTCTATTCCACTTATTTGACACCAGGAATTACTTTTAATATTTAGACCATCAAACACATAAACGCACATTTCCGCATGCCCGCAGGTTTTTCAAACAGGTGAACTCGCTTAAAACTGCATTTCCAGTACCACTAAACACACACACGAGTCAGCTTTCTGTCAGCTTTGTGTGTGTGTGTGTGTGTGTGTGTGTGTGTGTGTGGGTTGTTTTGTTGGTGTGTCTGTGTGATGTCATGGACAGGCAGAAGAACAAGTAACCAGTAGACAGAAGGAAGAACCGAGTCTCTGAAAACTTTTCAGTGGTTTCTTCTCTTTTTATATCTCGTATTTATTCAGTGTCTCCTTCAAACTCGTGCAGATGTATTTGGATTGGAGTCATGGCGCTGTTCAGGAGGAGGCAACCGATAATTAGTGACGGTGTGAGTGTCGATCGTACGCATTCCCATTGCGTTAAAAAGCCAGAGGTCAGCGGGTGTTAGCGGGTTTTTGTGCAGTGGGAACGAGGCTATATCTTACGTTCAGCGTGTCACAACCAGGAGAGAAGCCCGCCAAGCTGCAGACCACTGTTAGACACCAACAAACAACAAAACCAGTCGTTTTTTTTGGCAACCCAACGCTGCGTTTCCAACCGTGATAGTGCCATGAAAAGCAATTGTTTTTAAGAGAAACAATGCTGCGTTTCCGGTTGGGATAGTGCCATGAGAAGCATATTCTGGTGTTGTTTTTTTAAACTGAGATATAATATCATTTCTAGTTGGGACACTGTCACAAAATAAGTGCTTTTTGTTGTTGTTTTTTTTACCAAGATCCCCTGCGTATTCTGCCACAATAGTGCTACGAAAAACATGCATTTAAAGCCAAACTATAATCAAACGTTCAGACAAATGTAATGTATCTTTTTAGGTGAAGAACTGAAGATGCCCCTCAGGTAATTTACGAAAGTCAAAGTAGAGATATTATAATATTAAAGTTCTGCATTACAAAAGAGAGGCCTGTATTGAAAAACTTGCCTAAGTAAAAGAACAAAAATATTATCATAATAAAAGTACACAAATAGTAGTAGAGTGTTCCTCTCTGAAATGTTTAGTGCAGCATGAAAACAGAAAATACACACACAAAGGTTTTTCTGGTCGGATTGACTAATGAGGCCGTTATTAGGTCAGCTGACATAACGTAAACATATTTCATGGGAGGATTTTCAGTCTTTGCAACAAACATGATGCAAGACAGTTTCCAAAGAGCTGCGATTTCACAGAGCGACCCGCGCAGAGCGACTGCACACTCCTTTGTTTATTCCTCGTGTTTAAATGGAATAAATGCAAATACCTGCAGTGCTCAGGTGTGTGTGCAACACAGCAAAACTGGAGCGAAACTAGGACAGAACTGGTCATTTTGGATTCAATGGATTAATGGCAATGTTTGGGAACATAAATCACTAAAGAAGACTCTGTTAGGAAGGGCTTTATGGTGAGATTATATAATGTTACTTAAATTGGGGCTAACAGCTCGTTTTTGCCCCCGCAAAGGGTTAATCCAGCCTTAGCCAATACAGCAGGCAGTCATCGACAGAAACTGGATGGTTACATCTTGTTGTGTCTCACTAGAAACCCCACGCGCCACAACATGTACAAATACTCTACACAGACATATTTATTGCTTCATTAAACCAGAGGTTCCCAGCCTTTTTCTTTTTTGTTTTTACCCAACGTACCACATTCCAGTCAGATGAACTCACCCAACATCAACACCGCCCATCGTGACGATTAATGTAAATTCATTTAAAACTGATGCAAGGGAACACTGTAAAAAGTGGATACTGACAGATTTTTATTTTTGTACATCTGGATTTTTGTTGTGTACAAGATCACAGAAAGTATATTACTCTGGGATTTTTTAAA
>NW_024619149.1:0-1850 GCF_008729295.1 Plectropomus leopardus | reverse complement strand
AACTTCCTGTGGTTTTAAGAATTTAAAGTTCCTCCCATGCTGACACTTGCACCTTTTAATTAATTAGTTTTTATCAGCAATTATTAAAATAAAGTATACAGATAATTAGCAAAATGCCAAATATGGGTACTAATATTCATCCAGGCCGATAATCTGTCAACCCCTACTTAAAATCGCATTTGGAGAGGAGCACATTATGACTTCTTTAGGACTTTAAAACTCAAAGTTTAGGACTTGTGACTTGCCTGTCTTGACTTGATGCTTGAGTGTGAAGACCTGAGACTTATTGGTGACTTGCAAAACAATGACTTGGTCCCACCACTGACTCCTAGTGTCTCTTTTGATCTTTTAAGAAATAACTGGAGTTTGCACAAACTTTTCTTTGATTCAAGCAACACAAAACACCCAAACAGTGGAGTCAAGCTGTGAGTTGGGCATCCAGCCAGTCCCCCAGTTTAACCACCACCAGGTTCACTCTGAATCATGCAGCAAAGCCTCATCTCTGTGTCTACAGCATGAATGGGAGAACCAGCCTGCCCAGTGGAGCCATCACCCTGAGTGGAGATGTGCTTTATGAATGAATCTACCAGAGGAGGTTGTGCAGCTCAGAGCTCAGGCTGTCACCTGCTCTTTAACTGTCCCTCTGAGGGCCATCAGTGTGTGACAACATCACAGCAAAGCCACTCAGCAGCTCCCACATGTCGCTCGTCATGCATCAAGTGAAGAGCTTTGTGTGCATCTGAAGAATATGACAAATTGCATAACCACTTCAGTGTGGATATGTGCGTACGTCAGTCCGTCTGTGCGTGCGTGCATGTGTGTGAAAGAGAGAGGGGGGGAGGGAGAGAGAGAGAGAGAGAGCGCACATGTACCCAATTCACATATCTTACACCAGCTCCATTTCTTGTACTGCACCACTGCATGAGAAGAGCCACGACGACTGAGCGAAATGAGAGCGTGAAAAAACGGGCAATAAACAACCAACGGGCCTGTGCGAAGGAGCAGTGCACACACACACACATACGCACGCACACACACACAAACGCAGGAAGATCAATCTTTAAATAACCGAGGATGTGATGATGACACTCAGCAGCATCATAACCGACGTGCATGAATTGCAAGCCTACTATGGTCCATGCCAAGTGAAACTGCCGCAGCGTCTCCACATTTACTCAACGTTGGCATCAACACAAATATTTCGTCCTGTGCGCTTTTCTCGCTGCAAAAATATGATTTTCCAGCGTCCATCGACGATGATTGGCTTCTTGGCAGCATCGGTTCAGTGGTGCAGTGTGAGCGGCGTGAACGCAACCGCACCAAGCAACGGCATCAAACCTCCCCGTCCTGTGATACCTGATTTTATCAGCATTTAACCGGATAGTATGACATTCCCATACCTTTCTGCCTGGTTGATGTCGCGTTGTCAAGTGAAGGGGTGGGCTCGGCGCTTTATTTGTCGGCGATAATGAGCAAATCGTTTGTTTCTTCTTCGGTCCGGGCTGTCTGTTATACCTCCAGTCCCTATATCCACGAGTTTCACGTTACCGGGATGGATCCCATCGGGCAAAATTGTGTTATCAATAACCGGGGACCCATGCAACGTGAGGCGCGCTGGGTTTTTTGGGGGAGGGAGCTGTCTCCTTCCCAGTGCTGAATTGACGTCACGGAAATGCGAGTTGCTCCGCGAGGGGGCGCTGCAGACACACACACACACACACACACACACACACACACAATCAGTTTTCCATAATCACATGCACTATTTCCTCTTCCAAAATGTGCCGTTATGAGCGCATTTCATTCACTGATTTCTATGTTTGGGTCGTATTTAAAACCAGCATCAGACC
>NW_024619148.1:0-1138 GCF_008729295.1 Plectropomus leopardus | reverse complement strand
TTGATGGCCAAGACAGCTCTCCTGTCTTCCAGCAGCTGAAAACACAAGCAGCACAATTAGCACTGCTCTGTGGTGTTAACACAGCACAAATATTATGGCTGATACACATTTAGTAGTAAAAAGAAGTTACTCACCTAATATCTCCAAAGTTTCCGCTGTCCTGCGTGTCCTCCTGCTGCATCAGCTGATTGTGATGAGGATCAGCTGCAGCTTCGCGAGGCCACTCGTTCACAAAAATGCTTCCAGCACCTCTTCCGCTGTTCACCATCATTTTGACATCTTGGTCTTGCTTTTTGCTGAGCTCTGTCTTGCTTCTCCGTTAATTTTAGGTAAGTTTCCATGTAAACAAACACACCTACTTCATCTTGTTTTCCCTCCACGTGTGTTCAAATGTCCATGAAAAACACATGGACGTTGAAAATTTCATCCAATCGGGACACAGGAGGCGGGACAAAGCCTTCAGGGTCCCTGCTGTTTGGCTCAGAGGGCGGAACAACTTGGGTTTCTCTGGCGAATCAATGCACAGAAAGTGGTGATGTAACCACGCTCACTGTGGAGCGTCTGGATGTCTAAACAGGACTTATCAGATAGTTAGCCCGCTGACAGAAAATTAGCACACAGACCCGCTAAGGGCTGGACCAGGAGTGGATGACTTTGATGATAGAGAGGGCCATGAAAATTGCATCACCACCACCAGAGGGCCATATTGTGACTGTGCACCCCCACCAGTTTGATATCCCAATGTGCAATCAGCCAATATCATGAAAAAAAACAAAACAAAACAAAACAAAATATATAATGGTAATCAAAGAGTTTATTTAACTATATTTTCTTTCAAATTCAACTGCATTTAGTAATGCATCTATTCATTAAAGAAGTATAGGAACAAAATTTGTTTTTTGAGTGGTATACTCATATTTCAGTGCAAAGAGGCCTTAAGTATTCAGCAATGGCACAAAATTTAACACTGACACTGTAACATCAACTTTTGTATGTATAAACTTTTGATGAAAAAGAACAAAATACATACTGGTATTGAAAATACACCAACAGTTCTATTGCTTATATTCAAATGCATTTACTTTAAAAAAATGTCCTCTGAGTGTTATATCTATATTTCAGTTCAAAGATGTCTCAA
>NW_024619147.1:0-1616 GCF_008729295.1 Plectropomus leopardus | reverse complement strand
AAAAGGGCCCTCAAAATAATCTCCAGGGGCCGGTTCCCCTAGCCACAACTCCCCTGCCTCCAGAGCAGGAGAGAACAGGCAGCCATTCAGCTCATCAAAGAGATGACTGACACACTACACCCTCTCCTTAACCTACTTCTACAAAAAGAAACCTGAGAAAATCAACCAGTGGCACAGAACAGCAACACCTACACTGAACTCCTACATAGTAAGGACAGCAACCCTCCCTACTGCAATAAGACTCTTCAACTCTGCACAAGACGGTCAGTACAATATATACCCATGCCATTGTTTTAATTGTAATTTTTAACTGTGTCTTCTGCGTGTGTGTGGTTTTTTTTTACATAATGCACTTTGTAAATTCTGTTTTTATCCAGTTTTTTAACTGTGAGCATGAATAAATGAACTCAAACTCGAACATGAGAAATAGCTCTTTCAAAATATTAATATTTAAAATAAAAAAACAGCCAAAAACACACACAGTGCTACCTATAGAAGCTCCTTGTGGAAAAATTGCACTACACCATCAGCAGGAAGTAAAACTGAATGCATTTTAAAAGTTTAAAATGCCTCTAAGCGGCTTCTACTATATGCCTTTTCATGTGTTTTCAAACTATATCAATATCAACTAAAAAACAAAAATATCATTATAGTGAATACATTAAACTTTTACGAATTCTGAGAGTCCTGTGGAGAGTTGTGGACATACAGATTTAAAACTCTGCAGATGCCAGTAAATCATTAAAAGCCTAAACATAAGAAAACAAAAATATATTCTTAGACAGGCCGTGAAACATGACCAGCTCACACAAAGACAGAGAGAGGCGTACAGTCTTTGTCTAACATAAGTGTGAACCTGGTGAACCTGTTTGCAGTGAATGCACTTTACAACAAGCAAAGAGGCAAGAAGTTTCAAAGGCCTGGTGAGTGCTTTATTGTAGAGAACTGTGGTGCTATTGACAATCAGCTGTTATAGAACATTTACAAAAGTTGAATCATTTTCAACTTCCAGATGCACCTCTCTGAGCAGATTTTGAGCAGAACAAACAAACAAAAACAAAAGGAGTGGGGAGGCTTGACTGGACTTTTTGTCCACGGGCCCCCCAGAGTCCAATGCCACTTTCCACTAAAAACTTTAGGTATAGCACCTTTGGAATGGAAAGAAGTTAATCTTGAATATGTAATGGACAAAACAATGGGGATAATTAATTTGAAGTCTCAATTTGAAATCTGAAACATTTAAAAATAAATGCCAGCTATGAGTTTGTCCCTGTTCTTGCATGATACATTCCATTTAATAAAAGAGACTTAAAGACTTTGTTTCTCCTCTGTGCTGCTGTTCAGTGCACAACTAGCAAAGCAAGCTCATCTTTGTGACTGAGATACTCCTTTTTACTCCTCAGATTTTCTGAATTCATTAATATTCTGTGGGCCAGATGGGAAGCTCTGGACGGCTGGCTGTGTGTGGCCTGTGGGCCGCCAGATGACGATCACTGCTCCAGAGTTTACAGAAGATGATTAAAAAGACCCAAACAAATTTAGCCAGTGATTTGTGATCTGTAAATGGTCAGAGGGAAAATGGCCAGAATGGAAAAAGAGCAGTGCCTTGATAAAGA
>NW_024619146.1:0-1787 GCF_008729295.1 Plectropomus leopardus | reverse complement strand
GCTCTGAAATTCCAGTCATGCCATCGCTGGATATTTTGCTTTTGAAATTAAATAGCCCTTGATGCAATTTAGAAGCTTGCAGCTAATCTCTTTGTCTTTGGACTCTGCTCAGACTAATTCGGGCATGTCACATTTAATTGTGAGTAGCATTTAATGGGCTTGATAAAACCCCCACTGATCACTTGTTCCCTAACAAACTACATCCTAAATACTTTATGGGGTCTTAAATGTCTTGTAGTCAGGCGAGAGATACGGGCCGTGATGAAAAAGAGTTTTTCAGTGTGTAAAGAGGAGAAAACAAGAGGCAGAATGATGGGGTAACAGGTGTGTTTGTGCATGAGTGAGCTTTCCTCAGTGATGCTGTATGTTTGAGCAGACCACTTTATCTTATTGCAAGGTGTAGATGCTGGCATTACTGCGTGCTGTGGGGCTAAAGACTCACTTTACTGCACAACATGTCTTTCCTTTTATTGGCTAGTTTAATGGAGGGTAGCATGCATACAGTACAGCGGCTCTCACAGGGTTACAACACCGAGGTTGTACCATGATACTGACTGACAGGTCTATTATCCCCGTGGTGTTCAAAATATCAACAATAAGCTTGCATGCACTGTGTGAGGGAGAAAGAAAGCGTGGAATTCTACATTCTTCTCCTATCCTAAGGCAACAGCGAGATGTTTATATTCACTGTCACAGGGAGGCAGGGAAGCCTCTTTGCTATACTGTAAACTCGTACAGAAGCCACGGCCAAGGCCGATTGAGGAGATGCCTTTCATATGCCCATCCAACTCCCAGCTTCATTTGATGTCGCTCCCTCTGCTGTTAGCAGGGGCTTACATCTCTTCAATATTAATGGCCCATGGTGGGAGGCACCATGGCACTTAATAGAAACATTAATTATTCAAAAGGCCTATCTGGTGGTAGGCACATCTACTAATGTGCTAGTATGTATACAAATCAGCTCATGATGGGGGCTTTGGTGCATACAATCAAAACCAAATTTATTAATAAATTCAGCCCACCAGGGGGATGTCTGCTTCTTAAAGAAACTGTAATCACTGAGAGACGAAGGGGGGTAGGGTGCGGCACAATCCCTACGCCGACTTCACTGCCAGCAAGCAGGAAAAAATACCGGTGTCTGTGTGTTTGGAGTACTTGCTCATGTGAGTTGTCTAAATTAATGCAGAGTTGGTTTTGCCACCTACAGTTGTAAACAGACTTGAGTTCAGACAGCCCACAGGGGCTCCACCCCCCCTTCATTCTTCCCACCTTTTCATGGCTCAGTTACTCTGCTGTGTCCTTTGTTCTCTCTGTTGCCTCACTTCACTCCACTCAAACTCTCCCATTGCCTCCTCACACGTTTAACATTTCCCATCTCCTAAACTTAAAGCAAATACTCCCTGAAAACCATTTTCATTCCCAGGTTGTCAAATATAGCAGCTTTGTCCCGTCCCTTGGCATCTGATAACATTGCACAAGGCATCCCTTTGCGTAAATCCATGTAAGTGTATTCATAGCAATATAAGCAAAACCATGATCTTTTTCTAAACCTAACCACGTAGTTTTTTGCCTAAACCTAAAAAACTTTTGGTGCTAAAACATATATTTCCTGTAAATATGAACTTTATTTCGAACAATGTATACATGTAATAAGGAGAAACTGACACTTCCAAAAGTGACACATCCAAAACTGATGTGTTCAAAACTGTTGCACAGGGGTACCTACAGTTTGAAAACCACCCATGAACTTTCTGTAAACCTAAGCTAGTAATTTGTTGCCGCTGAAA
>NW_024619145.1:0-2997 GCF_008729295.1 Plectropomus leopardus | reverse complement strand
ACACACACACACACACACACACACACACACACACACACACACACACACACACACAACATGAATACACACAAAGATAGATGCACACACAGAGGGTTTTTTTTTGCTGGAAATGTCATAACCAAGTGACAGACTCAATGCAGCATAGTATTTCCATATTGAAAGTCTGCATTCATTTGACAACAATATTGTTTTGTTTTTCCAGACTCATTTTAACATTGGTGTGAACTCACTGCCCACACACACACTTGTTGCACACACACATGAATACTTACAGATACTGTGCAGTTGAAGCAAGCAGTTTGGCTGGGAGGTCTGGAGTCCATGCCATTTCTGGAGTTTTTTGAGTGATACAGTTGGCCTTGTCACCTTCTGGGTTACATTTCACAAACTTATACACAGCAGTTCTTGGTGCTCCTAAAAAAAGAGAGAGAGATAGAGATATATTTTTTTCTCATGCAATATTTTTTGCAACATTTCACTTCAGTCACACTGCTCTTGGGCAACATCTGGTTGCTCATCTGGATCAGTTCAGTGTGACAATTAGGGTTTACTAGTTCCACGTTTGGAGTGTTTCAAAAAATTACAACATTATTCTGCAACATGGTGAGGGGACAGTTGGCTTAATGAGCTTCAGCACTGTTTATTCTCTTCAGTAATGTGTAAAATAGGAAGTAACATAATCATTCTGCAGCAAACTGATCATGGAGCTTATCTTTTGCTTAACAGTTCTTTTCCACAAATATCCAGTGTAAAGAAATTAGCTGATAGCTCTCACGTGTTTTCTTGCTGCAGGAGTCAATATAACTTTATAACATGAGCTGTCTTTGTAAGATAAAGTTCAAGTAAAATAAAATTCATGTTAACCATCTAGGATCTTGATTGTTTGATGGTTGATGTTGGGGATGTTATGAATATATATGTCAAAATGCATATTTCCTGGTTTGCCTTCACTATTGGGCTCTTGGTATTGTTCAAAACTTTTTTTAAAAAAAGCTTTATGGCTCTTGGAAAACTTTAAACACTGATGTATTTTAAAAATAATGTTTTCCCCCTTAATAGTCTGCACGAAATCTGTTCAAGATGATGATCTATCACCACCATCATCATATAAGCCATTTATATGACAGTGGTATCAATTCATAGGTTGTTTTTTGATGGCTGGTTTCCCGTGACACATAGCTGATACGACAGTCAGTCACTAAAAAAGGTAAAAACAGGCTCAGTGGTGATGAGAATCTGTTGAATAAGTTTAAGTTTAAATGTCAAGTATGCATGTTTTGTGACAACTACAATACAGTGAGGTTGCATTTCATAATTTCATTTTTAACCCTAATTGTACTAATGCAATTTAAATTAGGCTTCTGATTTTAATTATGCTTGTGGCTTGTAATTGGCAAAATACAATATGACAGAAAGAACAGTAGCAGGCCTTTTCATCTGATTTTTTCTTAAGTTTAATTACATCCTGCATTAATAGCATGTATTTCTTGGGAAATTAACTAAAAAAGAACCTCGCATATAAACAATATAGAAAAACAAATTTTGAAAGAGTGATACTCTGTATATCAAGGGATAATAAATACATAGTATATACTAGTATTACTACTACTGGTACTGATAATAATAATAATAATAATAATAATGACTTAATAAGGACACAAAAAGCTCCATGGCATTGGCTACTACATAAAAATAAACAATAGACAAACAGAAATAACAAGAACTACTCAACCGTTACTTATAATATCTATATAGGCTACTAGCTACATACTATTTTGTTTGTTTGTTTGTATTGTAAGTGTCCAATACAGCTCAGGGAAAACATAATATAGGCTTGTTATTATTTCATTCATCGGGGTTTCCTCAGTTTTCCTGTGACATAGTGAAACTCTAAAAAGCCCCCTTACAAGTACAGTGATCAACAAGCCATAACGAAAATCCACTCGGAAACTGAAACGCCTTTGCTCTTTCTTTTCTGATCTCACACATTTCAGACAGGGACTCCCACATATTTTCCCCACGAGAACCTCAAGGTGTTGTCTGTTGTTCCTCGTCACATAATGTACACATAAGGATGATTTTAGTCTTTAAAGTTGTGTTTTCTGTCTGGCGCATCAGCTCAGGGGGAGGACAGAGAAACTTGACGTTGACATATGAGTCACAGACAATTACGGTAACCTCAATCTGCTGACATAGGGAGCCAAAGTGTGGCAAAGTTCCTAATTTTGCTCGTCAATCAAAGACCCCTGACGGCCCCCAGACCTCAGTTTGGATCACTCACTGCTGTTTTACTAAGAGGAAAGCGCTTAAGCTGTCAGGATGTTGACTTGTTTCCACATCAACCTGTTCACACAAGGTTCACATGAAGTCTGTAAAATCCGTCACAAGAGTAAATAAGTATTTTGTCATAAATTATGGACTCACCCTTTCCGTTATGCAAGGCGAGGCAGGAGATAACGAGGAACAGAAACAGCTTCATCCTCAGCGTTGTCTTTCTTTAACGAAAACACCAAAAATCTATAAAAGCTCTCCTTCCCAAAATGCGCCTTCTCGTGCTCGTGTTGAAGATGAAGTGTAAACTGTGAAGTCAGACAGCCAAACTCCCCTGAAGGAGCTCAGCCCTCTGAGTGCGTCATTGTTTCCTGAAGTCTTCTGGTGCACAAAGTGGCTGAACATCCTCCGTGGAAACTTTTGCATTTAGCAGCCTCAAATATCAGATATCAGGTCGGAGTTTGCGAAACTACACGTTTGGACTGAGGAAATACCAGGAGATTCAATCTGTTTTTCTGATAATAACGACCGACAGGAAGCGACAATTTGTCTTAATTGGCTGCGGGCTCGTTTTGTAGTGAGATAAGAAAACGATACAATCTGCGAGAGCTTCTGCTTTTTACGTGAATTGATTTCAGTGCAACTGAATTTGTTCGTTTCAGCTCCCCTCGGTGCATGTGAAAAAAGCAATTTTATGCTCACTCTCTGTGTGTGCGTGTGTGTGTG
>NW_024619144.1:0-1639 GCF_008729295.1 Plectropomus leopardus | reverse complement strand
GAACCCCTGCCTGCCCCCGACCACTCTTCCGCTCGACCCCCGACAACACTCCTACACGTGTTGTCGGCTCGTGGTGCTACGGGGCTTCCTCATCACCAGCCGCAGTGCGTACAAGCTTCGTTTCTTCGCTTCGTGAGACACCCAGAGACATTACTAGGGCTCACAGCCCGAAGAATGAACTCTCAGTCTGTAAGCTGAACATCTATTGTGTTGGTATTAATAAAAGTTATTACCAACTGCCAGAGCGTTGTTGTGTACTGCATCTGGGTCCTCAACACACCCGTTACAGTACGATCTGGCCAGAAATGGACCCAGCAGACTCCGGCGCTCTTCAGTCTCGCCTAGCCCGAGTAGAGGGGATGCTTCAACAACACGAAGCTCAACTCACCTCGAACGCGGCGGAGGCTCGCCAGTCTGCCTCGGCGCTGGAACGGGCGCTAACACAGCTGGCTACGCAAGTGCAACAGATGGCGACCACGCTGACACAGCACGCCGCTCCTGCTCCAGGTCCTGCCCAGCCCGCTCACGCTCCTACGTCATCTTCCATCGCTGCTCCTGAACCCCGGGTAGGGGCTCCTGAACGCTATGCTGGAGATCCTGAAGGTTGCAATCCGTTCCTGACAAACTGTTCAATCCTGTTTGCATTGCAACCCCACACCTTCACCACAGAGGGAGCCAGAGTTGCCTTCGCCATTCATCACCTCACGGGTCGAGCTCGTCTATGGGGAACTGCAGAGTGGAAGAGGGGCACGCCGGCTTGCGTGTCTTTTCAAGCCTTTGCTGAGGAACTACGCAAGGTTTTTGGGCCGAGTCCTGCAGGTCCCGACGCCACTGGGGGACTCCTGAATCAACGTCAGGGCAATCAGACTGTCGCAGACTTCGCAATCGAGTTCAGAACGACGGCTCGACAGAGTGACTGGAACCCGGCTGCCCAGTGTGACGCTTTCCTCAATGGTCTCGCCCCATATATAAAAGATGAACTGGTTTCGTTCGATCTCCCTCATTCTTTGGATGGTCTGATCGAACTCACCACTCGATTGGACAGGCGCATCCAGGCGAGGAGAAAGGTGCGGCTCCGGGAGGGGGAGACTCGTCGGGCTCTCTCCATTCAACCTGGATCTTCCTCCGGTCTTCCTACGAACCCCGTACAGGGGGGGACAGAGCCCATGCAGGTGGGGCGTACCCGGCTGACTTCTGAGGAGTGGGAGAGACGACGTCGGGGTAATCTGTGTCTCTACTGTGGACAGGCCGGCCATTTTGTCTCCAGCTGTCCAGTAAAAGGGCGGGCTCAGCAGTAAGAGGGGGCATTCTGTTGAGCCGATCCCAGAACTCTGCTCCCAATCCTCGTCCCGTTTCATGTCCAGCTCCGGCTCAAGGAGGGGTTCCACACTCTTGCCACATTCATTGACTCTGGGGCTGATGTTAACCTAATTGACGAGGAGCTCGCTCATCAATTAGGGGTAGAACAGATCCCTCTCCCTCGTCCATTGCCGGTCAGTGCCTTGGATGGTCATCTATTGGGAACTGTGACTCATCAGACCACCCCCATCGCCATGCAGCTATCGGGGAGACATCACGAGACCATCCAATTCCACGTTCTGAGGTCTCCGAATCTGCCCCTAATCTTGGGATACCCCTG
>NW_024619143.1:0-2236 GCF_008729295.1 Plectropomus leopardus | reverse complement strand
CGTGTGTGTGTGTGTGTATGTGTGTGTTTGTGTGTGTGTGTGTGTGTGTGTGTGTGTGGATAATGACAGCATCCATTTAATCAGTGGTTAAACTGATGGAGGCTGAGAGGGATGTAGGACACTGAATGACTGACAGGTAGGAGGAAAAACCACACACACACACACACACACACACACACACACACACACACACACACACACACACACACACACACACACACACACACATACAGACAGACAAAACAGGACACACACTTGAAGGTCGTCTCTCTCAGTTTGAGCAGAAAGCTGCTGTGCTGATTTGAAAGTAATTAGAGCTGAAGTCAATACATTGAAATAATGACAGCAGTCTATAGAGCAGATACACAGAAGAGACGCTTCAGTGTTTCACTCTGAGCTCAATACTCCATTAACCCTGAAACGCAGCTCTGCAGAGAGCCGGATTCCTGCAGGTAACAACAATTAGGAAAATGTGCTTCCTGGTCAACCTAAATCTTGCTGAATAATAGAAAAAAACTTCAACAGAGCATTCATCCTGTCATATATATCATTTATCTCCTACAGAGAAGACACGTAATCACCACATTCAAGGGGTCAAAGCATGTTGTTTACCACTTGGTTCAGCATGTTTACCATCGACAAGGTCCTCTTCTCATCGCTCTCGACCATCAGTGAGCCTGGAGCCTCGTCACTCGCCTGCGTGCAGACAATGAACGACTTACACAAACAAACTGTGTCCGTTATACATATTATCACTATTCAAATCAAGTCAAATACAAATCTGTCAGCTTCATCTTGTCCATTGTAATTTTGTCCTTTTTTCCCCTCACTTTACATTTTAAATTAACGGCAGACAGCCCCAAATAATCCTAACTATGAGCAGTGATTGTCACTAGATCAGGGATACTCAGTTTGCTTTGTTTTGGGGCCACTTCTGCAAAATTACAGGCAGTGAGGGGCCACTCACAGCAGCCCCATACATGTTTCTAGGATTTTAGGACATTTCTCATATTTTAGGACATTTCTAGTATTTGAGGACATTTCTTGGACTTGGAATGTTTCTAGGATTTTTTGACATTTCTTGGATTTTAGGACATAGGATGTTTATGGGATTTTAGTACATGTCTTGGATTTTTGGAACATTTCTAGGATTTTAGGACATTTCTTGTATTTTGGACGTTTCTAGGACTTAGAATGTTTCTAGGATTTTAGGACACATGCAGAGTTTTTGGAACATTTCTTGGATTTTAGGACATTTCTAGGATTTTAGGACATTAGGGGCTTAGCTCGGATCTCTGTCGGGGGATGCGGGGAATCATTTACAGGCACACACTTTATTGTGATTCTGTTTTATGAACTCTGGTACCTTATGTATACTAAAAGTACAAACACAATTCCCAGTGTGGATAACTTTATTTTCATTGGGAAGGAGGGGCACGTGACACTTGTTGGGGGCCAGATTTTTCTGCAGGCTGTAAGTTGTGTGCATAAAAAAAGCACAAATTGAGCTTGTTTGTCAAAAAAGGATCCACCAGGACTCCTAAACTGAGGTCAGTTCTGTCCTCAAACCCTAAAGACAACAAAACAAAACAAAAGCTGCTCATTTGGCTTTGGAAAAAACATGAGACAGTCATCCTTGATGCACTCTTTCATAGTCTAATCTTTCACAGTGGCTCCGGGACGCTTTAAATCAGCAGTTATTCATCAAAGAAACTGGAAGTTTGTAATCAAAATGTATAAAGATTTAAATAAAAAACAGTTTCCGTTTCAGTGTTAAACGCAGAAAAATGTCTCTAACAAGCTGATCAGGCATCGTGTTGCTAAGCAAACTGTTTCTTTAAACTTTAATACAAAAACTGAAGGTGAGTGAAGGGTTAACTGTTGTATTATCAGCATATCTTTACATGATGAGTTAAAACATTTGAACACATAATTTCAGATTTATCATCACATCACTCTGATCATTTATCTATTCGACAGTGATGACATTAGAAACAAAGTTTGTCCTTTTTGTCCTTTGGTTTCTGCTTAAACGTGAACAAACAGCAGTCCGGTACTTTCCGGCCAAAATGTTTGATCGCACTTACTGAAGTAATAAAAAGTATTTATAATCCAGTCTGCAGATAATCTTTGTCTAAACTGATAAACAGCTCTTGACCTAAATATAAAAATCACCTGAACAACAAACTTCGCCTGCCGGATCACAGAGCGAGCAGGGCGTTTTTGGACTGTGTCA
>NW_024619142.1:0-3561 GCF_008729295.1 Plectropomus leopardus | reverse complement strand
ACATGCAAGGTGAGGACGGGACTTCACTTTCTGATTTTTTTTTTTTGTCAGCAGGTGGATCAGACCTTCATCTGCCCAGAGAAAACCGAAAACTAGCAGCACACAATACAGATAAAAGAGGTTTACAGCATGTTTTCTAATTCCTGTTCAGGTTTTTTAACCTCGGCTGTTAAAAAAAATGAACGTTTTTGTAGCCCTTTAAAACTTTTAAAACATTGCTTTTCTCAGACGGCTTCACCTCGTTTCGGGGGTTCTTTTTCGGGAGTTTTTCCTTCGGTGACGTGAGGGTCGAAGGGCAGACACACACACACACACACACACACACACACACACACACACACACACACACACACACACACACACACACACACACACTCTGACGCTGACCCCCCACAGAAGCAAAAACACACATGAATCTGGTCTGCAGGCTACACTCTGTGTCAGAAGTCCTCTGGGACGATGATCTGACTCAATTTGAGCTCTGCTACAGTGAATCCAGTTTGTCTCTGTGAGACATTGTCCCTCTGCTGGGGTGAATGCTGGAGACACGGGGACACCTGCAAAGAACTACACAGTTTAATCTTGTATTAATGTATTTTAACTAAATGTATGAGTTGACATTAGAAATATTAATTAATGTGGATTTTATCTGCAAATGTGTCACCAGAAAAGTTTTAATCTACATGCTGAACTTAAAACACACTTGTGTCTGATGTCCCTCCTCCAGCCTCTCACGCTCCGTACAAGTGGGACTACTGGCCCCACGACGACGTTCGGGCCGAGTGCCGCTTCGTGGGTCTGACTAACCTGGGAGCCACCTGTTACCTGGCGTCCACCATCCAACAGCTCTACATGATCCCTGAGGCCCGCCAGGCCGTCTTCACTGCCAAGGTCAGTACCTGCAAGACAAACTGAGGGCACGGCGCCCCCAGATGACATCATTCAAATCGAAAACAAAGTGTCCGTTGATGTGATGTCAGAAGGTCGCAGTTTCCGAGCTTTGAAGTCGTTTCTTTCGACGTCGTATTGATGAGCTTTGAGTTCGTAAAGTGAGAACGACGTGGAAGCTGCAAAGAAGACGAGCTGCATTTTAATGCTGAGAGCGTTTAAACAAGAGGTCCAATTTAATTTTTGTTATTTGTTATATTTTATACATTATTTTTTAATATTTTTATATTTGACCTAGGTCGCTCTACATGGACAGCAGTTAACATTAATACCGTATTACACTTTATGATCAAAAATGTATATTTAATAAGTGAATTCATAAAAAGGTTTCTTACCATTGACCAAACATTGACTTTTGCCGCCATGTTTATGCATTAATGACGTCAAGTCAACACGTGTTATAAAATAACATCGTTATCAATATTTTTATCCTCACCTGGCTGCTTTATAGTTTAAAGTTTCTTTGCTGCTTTATAGTTTAAAGTTTCTTTGCTGCTTTATAAATTTAAAATATATCACTACTGAAAGTGAGTAATGAGCTACTAGGAACAAAATGTACAATTTTTTCCATAAATTGTTGAGATTGTTTCATTTTTGCTGCCCTGAAACGTCATGCAAACGTCACAACTCGGCAACTCGAGTATCACGGAAGTTTCCCGCTCGTTATTATGACTTTGCAGTGACATTTATGTGCTTGTAACCCGTAAATGCAGTAAATCCAATATTTCCAAGGAGAACATAAAGGCAGCAATAGTGTGGATTTTCATACCCTGTGTGTGTGTGTGTGTGTGTGTGTGTGTGTGTGTGTGTGTGTGTGTGTGTGTGTTGTGTGTGTGTGTGTGTGTGTGTGTGTGTGTGTGTGTGTGTGTGTGTGTGTGTGTGTGTGTGTGTGTGTGTAGTATGCTGAGGATATCAAACATAAGACGACGCTGCTGGAACTGCAGAAGATGTTCACGTATCTCATGGTGAGTTTTTACATTTACACCTCCGACTCTCCTTAAAATCATCCCCCAATCAGTAAAAAAAAAAACCAAAAACATTTTTTTTCGCCTTTGTGGTTTGTTGCGGACACGAACACTCGGCTGTTTCGTCATCCTAACTTTGTTTCCTCCTCCTGTGTGCGTTCAGGAGAGCGAGAGGAAAGCGTATAATCCGCGGCCGTTCTGTAAAACCTACACGATGGACAAACAGCCTCTGAACACCGGCGAGCAGAAGGACATGACGGAGTTCTTCACAGACCTCATCACCAAGATAGAGGAGATGTCCCAGGAGCTGGTAAACACGCTCGACACGAGTCCCACCGAAAATAACTCGTCGCTGAGAGACCGAAGTTTATCACTGCCATTTACGCAGTGTCTGTGGTCGACACGTTTTTAGCATTTTTTATTTTACACCTTAAAACATTCTGCAAAGATCTTAGATGTCAAAAACTGATTTTTTATTTCTAATCTTTCTGTATTCAGCACCTTATAGGAATAATAAAGCAACAGATATAAACAATGATGTGAAAGCAAACATGCAGAAAAGACAGACGCAGATAAAGAACGTTACAAGCAGCGTACAGATGAAATTACAGATTTATTTAACATATTTAACAGCATGAAGAAAAGTTTTTACATAGTTTTTACAAGTCAAAATTTTGTATAAGAATCTGAATTGACGTATGATCGTATCAATGACTTTGTCTTATTTGTTTGTGCAGAAAAACACAGTGAAGACTCTGTTTGGAGGCGTCATCACCAACAATGTGGTCTCTCTGGTGAGTTTGAGGAGGTTCACTTGATTTTTTTAAATAAGGAATATTGAACTTAAAATGGAGGATTTTTACTCTTTCCTCCAAATTTGGGCTCAAATATTCTGAGGATCACAAAGAAGCTATCGAGCTCCAAACACATCACTTTTATCTTTATTAACGTGTTTATATTTTGCTTTTTTTTGGTACTATTCAAAATGTTTCTGTCAATGATGTTATTACTGCTTAGGGTACTGCATGGGTGTAAATATATATATTTTTCTGTGCAGAAACGTAGTTTTAAATGCATTTTACTAATATTATTATGTGTTTTCTTTTTAATATCATGCATCCTTTGTGTATTGTTTTAATCCTATAAATATAATAAAAAAGAAAAATTATTTTATTGTAATTTAAGTGATAATGAAGAATATTGGCTCAATTCTCATTTGAATTTAATGAACGGTTGGTATATTATTTTTAAACTCTTCAAGCTAAATTATAACAAGCTCCATTGTACATGAGATATGAAATCTGTGCTTCATGTCTCCAGGATGCATTTTCCAAATTTAGATGAAGAGGTCAAATTTAAGATTTACAGAGTCGACTTCATGCTGAAATTGAAATTTAAGTTAAAGTGACACTTTGTGCTGTTTTGCTCTGCAGGATTGTGACCACGTCAGTCAGACCGCGGAGGAGTTTTACACCGTCAGATGTCAAGTGGCCGACATGAAGAACATCTATGTGAGTCTTTAACCCTTTGAAATCTAGAGCGACATCACTTTTCTTGTGCTGCCTTAAACTAGGGCTGCGCGATATGCAAAAGTCTAATGGCGATAACTTTTTTTATATTAGTTGATATTGATATATATGTATATATA
>NW_024619141.1:0-1867 GCF_008729295.1 Plectropomus leopardus | reverse complement strand
GTTAGGTATAATTAAGAAATAGGTAAAATGTCTATAAAACTATATTCAGAATTTTCTTGATTATATATTTAAAATTATATTAAAGGAAAAAAAATTAAGGCCTTTCTTGAGGTTATTTTCTTTTTCTTGTTTTCACTTTTCTTTTTTGTTGCCTGTTTTATGGTAATTTTCTTGTAACTTTTTACCAATTTCCAGCAAATTTTTGGATCATTTCTAGTTAAGTTGCTCATCAACCTCATCCCATGTTTTTGAAGAAATCAAGCTTATTTGCTCAGGTTTGAAAGGGTTAAATGCAGTTGTTGGGTTTATTTCTGTGCTTCTAAATTTTAGAAATACCTGCTGTTTTTCACTGTCTTGTATCAATTTCTTTGCCATACAAATTGTATCATGTATTGGATGTCTGATACTAGGCGTTCAAACATAGGAAGTGAGAAACTTCCAATAACCTACATTCTTTCTTATGTTTCAATTATTAATGATATTCATTCTCAGTTTCACTTCTCTGTAGTCTCTCATAATAGCAGGAGAAAATTCTACCTCACTTATTAAGTTCAAGTTTTGTTTAGTTTAGCCAAAAATATTTTTTTAACCTGATAGTGAAGTCTTTCTGTTTCTCCAGGACTTTCACCAGGCTTCTGGGGTAACACGTAACACGCTCCCGTGTTACGTCATGACGCCGAGCGTCCGCGCTCAGCTCTGTGATTGGACCAAACAGTCAGTGGAGAGCCTCTGCTGGAGCGCTCTGGAGCATGGTGGAAAAGTCGAGAAATATGGAGAAGTGTCCAGAGGGGAGTGAGGAGAGTATAAAGAAACGGTGGTGGAGTCACCGGCGTTCAGACTACAAGAGCACAGACGAGAGGATCAACGCGACAGAACCGAGACCATCTCCCTTTCTATTCTCTTCCACTTTCATCTTTTAACGACAGTAAGTACGCTGCTTCCGTTTTTGTTTTGTTTTTCTAGCTTAGTGAACGTTTCCTCAAACTCTTAGAAAAAAAGCCAGTTTCAGACTGTAGCAATAACGGACATTAATGTAATTCAGGCATGCTATTTGTTGAACAGCGAGCCTATGTGTTAACACACACATTGTTTTGAGCTAAAATGTCGTGCGCACAATAGAAATTATAGTCTTTTAGTCAAATGCGGCCACTATGAGTTTTCTTATTCCAAGTTAGCATTTCAATAAACTCCTTTTTGAAAAAATGTAGAGTTTATGCTTTGAATTATGTAAGTTACAGTTGTATAGTCTAGTTTTTCTCTCGAATTTAAGTCTGAGTTTTTTTGTTTTGAAGCTATGTCATAATTATTTGTTTCTTCAAACAGAAAAGTGTTTATTATAGCGTCTTTGAATAAAATACAGTCTCCACTATGAGTTTTTTCATAACTAAACTTCCTCACAAAAAAATGCCAACTTAGCCTTCAATTAGTGTACAGTGTGTACATTGTGCAATAAATGATTCAATGCTTTGGGCTTATATCACACTCACATATCACACATCACATATTTTAATTGTGTGAACAAAAATTGTAATGTTACACCAATAGGAAGCCTTTTCTCATGCAAATTTAAAGCTCCACCAACCTCTATCCAAAGAACTGTCAAGTTTAGAATCCATTGATAGTCAAATTAATCTACTGTCCTGTTTCAATAAATTTTAGTTATTTATATAAAGTCTCTAACTTCCTCTTGATATTTCAAGAAAAAGTATTAATTAAACGTTTTACCCAGTTGTTAAGCACTGAATCATTGGCCAACAATGAAAATTACATTTTTTAAGACTATAAAATAAGAAATCAAAGTAAAATATTTGTAAATAATTTAGGATGGGCACAATTTTATTGATTCATAATGTATTTTTTGTTTCTG
>NW_024619140.1:0-1443 GCF_008729295.1 Plectropomus leopardus | reverse complement strand
ATGTATTTAAATTCAGTTGATACATATTTTCAACACATGGAATTTTCAGTTCAATGAGCAGTAGTTCCATAAATTATCATACATCTCAGTCTTATTTAATTTGATAATATAAAACTGTATATTTTACCTTATGTTAGAATTACTTGACTCAGTTGGATGGAAATGTTATATGTAATTTAAAAATGAGATCTTGACAAGAGAGCATGAAATCATTTCTTTGAGTGTAAAGTCAGAGTAATCAATTTAACATTTTAAAGTGAAGAAAAATGATGACAAAAATGGAATTAAATAATAAAAAATAAAAATATGCCTTTCAGAATATTCTATTTTTGTACAGGGCCAACATTTTAAGGGTCTATATGGTCAGTAGGGAGACAGTATAATGTCCTAAACCACTATAAGTACATGAAAACTCCCCCCCCCCCCCAAAACTCCCCCCATTCCTTGAGCTCAGTATGCCTGTCAACAGGGCCAGCTGTCTTAAAATGTTAGTTGGTTGCAGTGCACATCACACACTCTAGATCTGAACACAATTTGATCTAAACCCTTTGTGAGTCAAGGGCTAAACATTGACAATATCCACATTAATAATTTAAAAAAATAAAAATGACAATAATGATATTGATAATTGATATTTTTCTTACTTTTTCTTACGTTTTTTAGTGTCTTTTTATTCATATTGAGAGAGGCCAAACAGAGTTTCATTGTACATTTGTGTAATGACAATAAAAGATTCATTCATTCATTCATAATGATAATAATAATTTCCAGGACTCTTCATTTAACTCTATCTTGAGAGGCGGTAGGCCATTTTGATAGAGGTGTGTACCCATCAGAATGACTTACTCCACATAAAACTATATTTATATAGGTGCTAGACCATTTTGATATACATTTGCACCTGACGGAATGACCTAAGCAATCTTTAACTCTATTTATACATTTGGTAGGCCATTCTGATAGACAGTTGTACCTATCAGAATGACCTTTTGCACATATAACTTTATTTATTCAGGTGGTAGGCCATTTTGATAGAAACTTTTCCCTGACAAAAAGACCAAATCATCATTGAATCCTTTTAAAGAGCTGGTAGGGCATTCTGATAGATATTTGCATGTATTAGGATCGACCAACTCTTCATTTAACTCTATTTAGAGAGGTGACAGGCCATTCTGGGAAAACTGAGGAAACAAGCTGATGCTTACTTCCTACAAAAAAATGTCTTTCCTGGAGTAAAATGATCGAGGTATTGTTCATATAGATAACAGATATTTTCTGTTGTGTTTGCATGTTTAGTTTCCATGATGCTGTTATGTTTCCCGATAAAACTAAACCTGAATGACATGGGTCATGGTTTGAGGAAACATAAACACTGCATTTGTACGAGACGGTGAAAGCAAAATCTGGCCCTTTGCTTTGTAAAACTTGGTGTGGGAATGAAAC
>NW_024619139.1:0-1445 GCF_008729295.1 Plectropomus leopardus | reverse complement strand
TTAAACCTGTTATAGTTTTAGGCTGCTTGAGTAAAAGTCTTAGATGTTTTCTTCTTATATTGTTCTTTAAATTATTTTTATAGTCTTCTATTGCATTTATTCTTACATTTTCTAAAACTTTATTCATAGTGCTTAAACTACCTATCAATATCTGCCTGTTTTATTTATTCCTTTTATTTGCTTTATTCTTGTGGACCTTTTGTTCATTTTATTTATTATTTTCTGTCCCTGCCTTTGCTTTGTCTGCAAAGCATTTTGTAAACAACTGTTTTTAAAGGTGCTATATAAATAAAGGTATCTGATGTTTACTGTGCTTAAGTATCAAAAGTAATTTATGATATTAAATGTACTTAAGTATTGAAAGTAAAAGTACAAGTAAATGCTGGTAATTTAAAAAAAAAAAGCAAGAGCAGAATTTTGAGAATTATGAAATGTATATCTTCATAACATAGATCTAAGCAGTATACTGTAAGCATGGATGTGTTTCTACTGTCCTTGTGTTTCTTTTTCAGTTCTCAAGCAGCCATAAATCAGCTACCAGAGGCCTGCTATATGTGGAGACACTTGATTTGATACAATTTCAGTAGTAATGCTAAAAAAAAAATCTTTTACTCTGCATTGCTTAGAGGTGAAAAGGCCTATTGACATTTCCGATAAAAGGTACATCAGCCATGAGGTAAAGTTCAGATTCAAACGTAACCTTTAGATTTCTTACTTTGTGGCCAGGGGTAAATCCTAGTGAATGTATTTTTACGACCATTCTTGCTTCCCTTTTTATTGCACCTGAGCACATTAGTTTTCCCCTGGTGAAGACTGAACAGGTTTTTTTTTGTGGCACTTTCCACCACATCACATAATCTTCATCAGTGGATGGAGTGAGATCATAACTGAGCATGCATGTAAGCAGATCCATCTCCTTGATAAATTCAGCCACCAATGAATATTGCATGAAAGTGCTACAAAAAAAAAGCTAGTAAGGGGACCTTGTATTGACATTGTTTTGTCAAAGTAATAATTCCAGGGTCAAGACTGTACTCTTGCACTTATTATTTAGGCAGACTAGAGGGATGGCTACTGGGGCTCCAGCCCTAAATGTTTTCTCAAAAGCCCCTAATCTTTAAGGGTTTTAGAAATACCTACAGCTTTGTGTCATTTGGATAATTAAATATGCCCATTTTGTTTATCCCACTATCTATTATTACTGAGTAAATTTTGGCCAAACAGAAAAAAGTACTGAAGACCATATTTACTTGGCATTGTTGGGGATGCTTGGTTTGTGATTAGATCAGCCCAGATTATTATGGGATGGATTCAAATGTTGCAGATTTTTTCATCTTAAACAGTTTCTTAACTTTACAGCAGTAGTGTAACAAAAATATCAAGATTAGTAATGCTGTTTAAGCCAAATTCCTACCCTACATTAGTCTTCCTAAACACCCGTTGTG
>NW_024619138.1:0-1679 GCF_008729295.1 Plectropomus leopardus | reverse complement strand
ATTTTGTGTTTTTGAGTTGATATTTAGCTAAACAGAGGTTGTGTGATGGTTGGATGGTGATTGTACTGTTTCCCATTATATCAGAGGAGGTAGGGTTTTTACTGGTTTTGCTGTACAAGCTTTTCTACATTTTTTGGTTTAAGTGTCCTGTGAACCATCACACCTTTCAACATATATTGGTATTTTGTTTTTCTCCTTTACATTTGTCTGTCAGCTACATCTGTTACGGTTGGTTTAGGGAGTTTATGCTGTCATAGTTCTGCATTGGATTCACATGGTTAGACAAGTTAGACCACAAAATAGGCCTGGGAAGGTCTCAACTGTTCAGTCGCAGGCTTAGTAAATATTTTTTTATTTTTTAAAGTATTGCATATTTCTAAAGTTATATTCATTTTTTTCATGGGCTTATGTCAGAAAGTGTGTAAGATAATAATACTATTTAATTTGCAGAAGAAAGTGCACACACTATGACTTCTTAAAGATGCACTATAGAAGACATTTTTATGACTTTTAAAATTACTTTTTTATGACATACTATACCATGACCATACTAATACTTCTCAAAAACTATAACAGACAAAAGCGATACAGTCTATTCGTGATACATTCTTTTTACATTTTAATTTTCCACTTTTTAACACATTCAAAAAATAAAATGGAGAGACAGTACAGTGCTGAAACTTGATTATATGTACCCAAAGAGAAGCAACTTCTGCTGGGGTACGGCACCAGACTGCAGTAAACCTTAATACTACATTCAGTATTGATAATAATACCAATTTGTTGACTATACACATATTATTATGGTTATATTTGCTAATGTTTATATTGAATGGTGGAGCATGGTTGCCTTTTGTAGCATGGGAAAAATGTTTTCTTTTTCTAAGGGTAAGAAATTTTGAGTATGTTTGAAAATTCGGGGAGGGTTGGGGATATATATATCACTGCCTAGTTGCGCAGAGACATGTAAAAACAAAGGTAGGATAGGTTAAGTGAACAAGCGGATACATAAAATATCCAGTGTGACTGTTTTATTTTCAAACTACTGAGGCATAGTATGAATTTCAGTCAACCTTTATATATTGAGCAAAAGAAATTCAACAGACTTGACATTCAAGGAGATGGTGCAATGCTGGAGTTCCCTCACAGGATTAAATATGGTAGACGATCAAATGCCATTGCGTTTTTTTTTTCTCAGTGTATTTGTGAGATCACTCAGGTTAATTCCCAAATCAAAAGATTTAAATATAATGGACATTTCTACACAGTTCTCCAGCTACATAGTTTTTATGCATATGCAGCTACACACATCTGAGACATTATACCTGGTAAAATTACTGTAAAACTAAATATATAAGACTAAAACTAAACCTTTCCGAAGCACTGAAAAATAGCAAATGCACTCTAAAAACTAACTTGAAATGAAACTGAAAAGTCAAAACATTTTTTAAAACTGAAAAATCAAAAACTATTATAAACATGATTCACCTGCTCCCTGCCACATCATCATTGATGCTCATGTGAATTTGTGTTGTACATCTTACCTGCCTCCTTACAGTTTTTTTTTTTTGTTTATTGTTTTTTAATGCTTACCAAACAATCTCTCATACACACCTTATTCAAAGTAGAGACCGTAACTTAAGTTGTAGATTACCTGCTATCTTCATCTGAGACATCTG
>NW_024619137.1:0-2342 GCF_008729295.1 Plectropomus leopardus | reverse complement strand
GTCAAAAAGTGACCCGTCCCAAAAACAGCTGAAAACAGCTGAAAAACACTTTAAATAGCGTAAATAGCATCCAAATCGTTCTATGCTATGGCGTGTCTCAGCAGGCCATTTTAGGCGATTTTGAGCTGTTTTGGGAGCTGTCATATTTTCACATTTTTTGCCATACTATAGTTGTCCAGTTTGGGTTTTTTGTTGGATTTGCTATGTTATGGTGTTTTTGCAAACTTATATGCTATGGCCTGTCTTAGCACTGTATTTTAGGCGGTTTTCAGCTTTTTCCATAGTTTTTGCATTTGATCATATTTTGACATTTTTTGCCGTACTATAGTGGCATTTTGGGTTGTTTTTTGGACATGCTGTATTTTTAGTTTTGCAACATTCTCTGTGTCTTTACTAGTGATAATATGTCGGATGACTTTTCTTCCTTATCTTTTAATATTAATTTAGATGCTTCAGGTACATTTTCCTGAGTGACAGTAAAAACTCCAGAAGAAGATGAGAGACAAAGACATACTTTATTAATCCCAGAGTTAAACTATTTTATCACTGTGTTGTAGTTTACATGTTTCATGCTCGGAGTTCATACTATTACATTTTTGGGTTACATTTTTGTTGACTATTACATTTTTGGATCGTTTTTGGCGACATACTGTATACCATATATATATATATACCATATATATTTTCAGCCATTTTTTCAACATGCTACATTATGGCATTTTTGACCTTTATGTATACTATGACGTGACTCTACAAGCTATAACTTGTTGTTTTCAGCCATTTATTTGACATGTCAAAATTTGGGGTTTTTCAACAAACTATACTATGGCGTTTTCGGCCATTTTTTTTGACATGCTAAATTTTAGTGGATGTACTATACTGTAATGTTTTTGTGCCATTTTGGACATCATACTATAGTGTGAATATTTTGTGTAATTTTGGATGAACTACAATTCTATGGCTTTTTTGTGCTGTGTCTAAAGTCATACTATTCTATGGCTTTAATGGCAGTTTTGATGACATGCAATAGTATGACTTTTTTATGCAAATTTGGACGACATACTGTAGTATGACTATTTTATGACTGTTTGGACAACATACTATAGGATGAGTTTTTTGTGCCATTTTGGACGACATGCTATATTTTGACTTTTCATGCTACTTTGACAATAACCCAAACTATGACTTTTTTATGCACTTTTGGAAGACATGCTAAACTATCACTGTTTATCACTTTTTTTGGACAATGTACTAAACTAAGACTTTTTTGTGTTATTTTGGACGACATACTATTCTATGACTTTTTGTGGTATTTTGGTAGTCATATCAAAGTATGACTTTTTATACATTTTCAGACAGCGCACCATGACTTTTTTTCATGGTAATTTGGAAGGCGTATTCTGACTTTTTCATGCACTTTTTAATGTAACCTTAATTGAATAAAATTGCTTTTGTATTTTTAACATCTGTTTTGTATTTAAATGATTTCCCGCTGTTTTTCAGGGCCGATGGGTGGAATGGGCATGAACATGGGCATGGAAGGTCAGTGGCACTACATGTAGCCTCGCACCAGTCCGACCAATTGCAACACTACGGGGGATGTAAGTACGCACTGACTCACCCTAACTTACACTTTTTTATTTGATTTGAATTATTTAATATCATAGTAGACACGTCTACAATATTTTGAATTTCAGAGTAAGACATACATGCAGTACATTATCCATGTAAACAGGAGGTGTGGATCAGCTCTTTTGTTGGGATTCAGTGTTTGTAAATCGGAAATCTTTGACATGTTGTATCAGGGTACGGCAAAAAGATTATGAGTACATAAAAGTTATGGGAGTTCATATTAGCAGAAGTCATTGTTTTGTAAATAGTATCCAAAAACCTATTTGGGCATACTTTTGAATTTTATCGTGTTTGAATAGTTGTGTTTTTTTTAATTAACATTTTATTGGAAACACGCACTTGTTCTTCCTCGGCTGTTAAACTCTCTCTAACTGTCCCACCCTCGCTGTGGTGATAAGAGCCTAAGATCACAACCTTGTAATTCTTTGTGTGTGTGTGTGTGTGTGTGTGTGTAGCTGTTTAATGTTTTATATGACGGAGGAGAGGAAAGGGGAGGTTTTCAGTATAAAAAGAGGAGAAAGTGAGGAAGAAAGGCTGATGAGAGATTTAAAGAAGACAGTTTGAACATGTTTATGTGTATCTGTGCTCATATACATCATACAAATAGTTAATATTGATGATTAAAGATTTTTTGGATGTTGAAGTATGACGTTTTTTACTTATTAATAAATATTTGTGTAATGGTAAAAAAAAAAAAGATGAAACAAATT
>NW_024619136.1:0-1639 GCF_008729295.1 Plectropomus leopardus | reverse complement strand
TGCAAGCTCATTTCTTTCCCAGACGGCGTGTTCAAGGTCTTGAGGAGTGTCTCAGAAAACATACGCGTTATCACACTGGCTGACAATGAGATGAAGGCCATTTCCAGCAAGTTTTTTTCAACCTTCACTCAGTTGAGAGGTAGTGATTAATACCACAGCAAATATTTTATCCATGCAATCAGTACTCAAGAAAATAATGTCGTATGTTCACAAATGTTGACAGAATGACTTTATACTGTGAAAGGAGAACAGTGAAGCAACCCCTCTTTAACGTGTATGTTGAAATATTACATATATATTTCAGAGCTGGACCTTCGAGGAAATGTTCTCACCAAACTGCCTGACACTGTGGGAGAAATGGGGCATTTGACCTGCATCAATCTGGCTAATAACAGCTTCTCCATCTTCCCTGATAAGCTCACTGAGATAGCAACGCTGGAGAGGATTAACCTGGAGGGAAACAGCATCGCTGGTAATAATAATAATAATATATGAACCCTCTGAAACCTGGAAACGGGCTTGATTTCTCTCAAAGAAAAAGAAGACAGCAAGCAATTTAAGAGGAAATGACCCAAAAACTAGTAAGACAACAACAAAACGCAAGAAAACTATAAAAAAAAAAAAAAATGAAACAAAGTGCTTAAAATTTATAGTAATATTATTCTGAAAAATAAACATCTAATTACGATAATTAGAAATATAGATTTCTGGTCATTCTTCTCTAAGCTTTTTTAAAAAATACTTTTTTTAAATCTACTAAATTCTTGCAATTTGTGGGACATTTCTTTGCCAAGTTGCCCATTGCCTTTTCCCGCCATGTTTTCAAAAGAAATCAAACCAATTAGCTCATTTCGATCAAAGATTTAAAAGATAAGTGATGTCAATCCATGCTCTCCAAAATTAAGGCATGCGGACCGCCATCTGCTATAGATAATACACTGACTATGTATAAGTACCTCATACAACCCCACCCAAATAAAAAATGAACACTCGCTTGAGGGGCTGAATATTCTTAGACGGTTTTGTTTGAGTTGAAGTTAACTGTTTTTTTTTTTTAACCCACAGAAATCCCGGTTGAGAAGTTGTCCGACATGCCGGCACTTAAGTGGCTGAATGTGAAGTCAAACCCTTTGGACTCGAACACTCAGTCTGCTCTGCAATCTACCCAAAGTTTCCAAACAGAGTGCTAACGTGTCGTATATTTTATTTACCCACATATGGACTGCATGCTGTGTGCCTTTAACCACTTCAGGTGGATGCTTTGGTGTGCCTGAGGGCTGAGGAAACATAATACTTGAAGATATTGAACTTAATATGTCGCATCGGGTTTACAGGAAAACTGAGGTGTGTAATTAAAGATGGTATCCTCAACTGAGTCGATCAGTCCTGCTGGCGACCACACCCTGTGGCCTCTAGTTTTTTTCCTCTTTGTTTGAACTACAAAAAAAAAAGCCGAAGTTGCTGTTCGGAGATGAAATCAGTCAATCTTTTTACATCATTTGATATGTTTTTGTCTCAGTTGAGACAAAAGTCATAAATAATGACTTATTTATTACTTTTGATAGTATATAAAATAGGTTTTTCAATTAAAATAAGGTGTTGGAAACTATATTGTCTGGTGTCGTTATTGTTCACTGTG
>NW_024619135.1:0-1245 GCF_008729295.1 Plectropomus leopardus | reverse complement strand
CCCCCCCATTCCTCTCTCTCCTCTCTTCTTCTCTCCTTACTCAACCTGACCAATTGACAGCTACGTGAACAGCACCAACTAGCTGTTTGAACCTGTGCTTATACCATACTATAAACATCTCACTTTTAAAACGTATCCCACTTTCACTTTTACACTAATTAACGGATTTTGAATGGCTGTGAAGCGGAGTGATACATACAGAATTAAAAGTTAACAGTTCTGCAGAGATTCTGCCCTCTGCCCGTATTTTCTTATTTTCTTATTATTTTCTGTGTTTGGGGTGTTTATGGGCTCATACCTCCACACCGCTCAGGTGAGGTCAGGGCTTTACAAAAAGGTAGCAACAAGGTGTCAGACTGTAAGCAGCAAGCATTCTAGAGACACAGAGCTGAAAAACTGCAAATATAGCAAGGCAATAAGCCAAACGATTGTCAATCTAGGGCTGGCTGAATGACAGTATTTGCTCCTATATTTTATCATAAACATGATGAAAGATGAAAAAGGCAAATTATTATTATTATTATTATTGCATTAGGGGACAAAAACCCCAATATCTCATAGATTTTCATTCAGTTTTGTTTAATATTTAGTGTTGTATCACACTTCTTCTCCTCCCTCCTAATGTTTGCAGGCCTACAAAGGCTCTGCCACATCCTTCCACGTCCACAATCTGCAGCCCAATAGCGACTACCGTTTCCGGGTGTGTGCTATCAGGCAGTGCCAGGAGGCCCCTGAACTCAGTGGCCCCTACAGCCCCACAGTGACCCTCTCTCCCCAGCGGAATGACGTGGCAGTAGGCGGCGGCTCGGCCGGCTCGGGGTCCAGGGCTGGCACAGAGGCCAACCGAGCCAGACGGAGCTTGACAGACGAGCAGTGTGCTTTCCTCCTCCTCATGGTTTTTGCCGTCATTGCCATCCTCATCGCTTTTGTCATCCAGTACTTTGTCATTAAATAAGCAGTTTGTGCCACCCAGCTGCAGGGTTATAGCTTTATTCTTTCCCCCTCTCTCTGTTGTTTTGTATTCTTTGTTTTGTACTTATCATATTCCGCTGTCAACATAGTAATCGCATTAGCTGCATTGGGGTGCAGCAGGAGGGAGGGCTGGTGAGTGACAGCCCAATGGTGGTAAGAAATTGACAATGTAATACTTTATTAAGCACCTGTGATACCTTCCTGACTCTCCTGCCTTTGTCAGCCTGTCCCAACTTTTTGGTATCTGTTGTTCAGTTCAGATTTCTTTTTCAT
>NW_024619134.1:0-3164 GCF_008729295.1 Plectropomus leopardus | reverse complement strand
ATGCAGATAAAGGTATCTATATTAGATTTGTGAAAAACTTTAAGTTTTATATATGAAGTAATTGTGCCCAATACAGTTATTATCGGTTATCAGTTTATTATCAGTTTTTTGTTTAATTTTTACCTCACTAATGATGATTTTCCTTTATTATCCTATTCTCTTTTTACTGCAGGGTTTCATTTGATAAAAAAGGCTGGTGCTAGCCACAGATTACTTTGTGAGTAAATGGTTCATTTGCTGTTTTAAACACACACTGTTGTATTTCTATATCCACTGGACAGAAAAACACATGATGACACATGTTTTTTCATATACAGTCATATGCCCAGTCAGCACTACTCTAACATATATTGAATTGCTTGCTACCATCTTTTTGTTTGTTTTTGTATAAGGTGTTTTATAAATACAACAACTGATTGGTTTTGTTCCGGACATAATAAAAGATAGTTATTGAAGAATATTTACTTCAATGGATACTGATTTACACCTTAGCATAATCTGATAGCAGGACTACATACAACTCAATGACATGTTGGTTCAGAAAAATGAGCAAAGGTGGGGGTCTAGTCTAATCTTTTATTGTAGGGTAGTTGGACTGTTTCTTGGTTTTAGTAACATTAATCCAGACGTCATAGTTATCTAGCAAATCATGATGTAGATAGTTAACGTTATATTCTTGCTTTTACCTAATCTTGTGTGCTAATAAAATTAAATAAAAAAATTAATTGGTTCCTGATTGCAATAAATACGTTACTACAACAAAGGCAATTTAGTTTCACAACTAAATCAACATAATCACAGTTTAAACATGAAGACAGAAGTTTCCCTTAAGCAGTTTATTTTGTATTTGGGGTGCGGATAAGTTTATTAAGCTGATTAAAAAAAAAACTTTTAACCAAAAGTTAACTCACTGTTTACAGCTCAACCTTTTAGAATGATGGGGCATGCACGTGTATCCAACCAGCACCTTGGCAAAAGATCTTTCAGAGGTGAGTCTATGAAGCCTCTGAGGCTCAGCCCATCCAGGGAGCACAGCACCAGGTAGAGTAGGGTTCAAGGAAGAGGGAATTTTCTACAGTTTGGGACACAACTGCAGGTTGTGTCCAAAGCTCCATTAGATGTAATTGATATTTGGGGTGCAGTACAAAAATTCATGTGTTGTAACTCTAGATTATCACAGAGCGTGAGGGTGGGAGACTGTTTAATCTCAGGGTCACATGGGTATAAAGCTAAAACAAACCAGAGTCTGGCACAGAGTAGCTCAGGGTTACAGATCAGCAATTTAATGTAACATAGGGACACTGATATTTTTTCATTAGTATCATAACATATTTTGGCATGATTTTTGCTATTCTAACAGTGCATTTTTTTCTGAAACATCAGCAGATGATGACGAAGAAGATGTCGATGGAGACTTTGGGATTTTGGAAGAGTTACATGAAAACGAAGGTATCTGTTTTGTTTCAGTGTTACACACAACACATGTATTGATTCTGAGAACAAATGTGTGATTCCTTTTGTTAAAAGCCATAACTGATGGAGGGAGTAATCAGTGGATAAATGCCCATTCATTCAAATGAAACCTGCTCACATACTGTAGGCGTAGACAGTTTCCACCACTTACATGTTCCTTTCTAGCGTAGCTACCCATAATGCTATAATGCATGTGTATCAGTGCGTTTAAGTATTTTTTTTCCGACTCATGATGCCTTTTAACATATATAGTGGCTAATGAGTGATATTTTGGCAATTCAAGGAGTATTTTTTTAACTTGTGGTGTTCTAATATTTTTAGTCCTTATTTTAACTGTGGTTTCTTTTGACATTGAAATGCATTGCATAAATTCTCCTTGGGTCCCAGGGTTTGATGCCCTCATGTCATCCTCAATAGTTTGTGCTGGAGACGCTGAAGTCTGCAGGCCCAAGCAGCCACCCAGAGACCCTCTGCTGCAGCTGGTCTCCCTCCAGAATGCATCTGGCAGCTGGAAGCTGGATCCAGCTCTGGCTGCTGCACTGGGAAAGACGCAGGAGGAGGTGGAGAACACAAAACCTTCAGGAGTAAGTCATTGTCAAAAATATTAATCTGCATAAATAGTGATACTTTTATAATGATCAATGGGAATCAGTCTTAAAGAAATTTTGTGTGATGTCTTATTTTATGTAGTATACAGTGTTGTTACAACCATTTAAATAAATTCTGTTTCTCCTTTGTTTTCTATAATCTTTTTATCTTATTGTCTGTTTTTCTTTGATTTGGTGACTAAGGTAAATCAGGATGTGTGGGCCACTACTCTGGCTCTGATCTGGCTTCACGGTTACGAGAAGGATGCTCAGGATGAGTGGGAGCTCCTGGCTATGAAGGCTGTGTCGTGGCTCCGTGCTCAGAATGGTACTAACTGGAATAAAAAGTGTGGATATGTTGTTGATTTTCACAGCATGTGCTGGTTCACTCTATTGATTGCTTGTTGTTATTATTTTTCAGCTCCATATGGGACAGAGTGTTTGAAAGCTGGAAATGCTCTGTTGGGTTTCAACGTGCAGAAAGACGCCCTAGGACTCTGAAGCTTTTCTTCATGATTGAAGCAGATTTACTGCATATTACAACTGTTGCATTGCTTGTTACACTTTGCACTAATCTGATTTTATTATACTGTATGTCTTTGTATACTGTGTACTGTCAAGCACTGCCAGCAATAAGGGGGCACAAGGGGGGAAAGCTTTATGGGGCGCAGCTGCAGAGGATGGTGTGGTAGGTGGGACATACAGTATAAACTTTTCCCACCAACAGTAACATGTGCGCATGGGTTTTTCAAACATGACTAAAAGTAGGCAATAGATTGCTTTCCCATTGCAAAGAGAGAAGGGCTTATACACGGATCTGCAGCAGACAAGTGTTTGTTTTGTGTGTATGTGGGGTTTTGTTTTGCTGTGTCCATGTGACGTCACGGACGGATGTGAGAACAGTAGAAAGCAGCATGGACAGAGGTCTGTGAAAACTTTAGAGTGGTTCCTTGTCTTTATATATCTCTCATTTATTCAGTCTGTTTTAGAATGGTGTTGTAAGCAAATTTTTAAGCAAGGCTGAGCTGCCTATTCGAGTGCCTGTCTTATATGAGTAAAGGAGATTTTTGAGATAACAATGATATATATATATATATATATATA
>NW_024619133.1:0-2025 GCF_008729295.1 Plectropomus leopardus | reverse complement strand
TGTAAATTCTTTATTCATGTAAAAGCACTTAAATGTCATAGATTTTTCTAAGATTGTTCTTTATTATTTCAGATATATGTTGTGATTGTCATTAAATTTTTGTATTATTCACGCATTTGTACACTTTAAAAAATATATATAATTGATATATCAGCGTATATAAAAAACACTTTAAATTAGAAAATTTGAAGTGCACCTCAGGCCTCTATATTCTCAGAAAAAAAAAAGAAATTCAGATGGCATGATCTCTGTGTCTACTGCCCTGAATAGAATCAATATCAATTACTGTTTACTTTACAAACCCTTGTAAAAAGCCTTAACAAATATACTTAATTGCATGGACCAAACTTTGTGACACAATGTGTTACTTTAACTCAAGATGAGAAAAAAGAAATAGAGCAAAAAGAAGAGTATAAATAGAAAAAAAAAAGATGCAAAATTTAACAGTAAAAAATATATACACCAACTGCATATGGAAAATAACTGAACATTGTTAAAAAAAAAAAAAAGAAAAGAAAAATGCCCCAAAATTGTAAAATTATTTACAATTGTACATATATTGTGAAAAATTACTTGCAGACATATATGGACATATGGACATCTATACAACCCAATACCGTGGCTTACATGTAGATTGTGCTGTAAATGTAAGATGACTACAGATTAGGCTAAATATCTTATTGATAACAGGGTGTAATAGGTTTCGACATCTTATCAGACTTGCTGTGATCAGGTTGCATAGGTCTCATTGTGTTATATACTCTAAATATAGGCCAAATATGTTATTCTAAACTCCCTGTATGTCTGTTGTTTTTTATGATGTGTCCATGAAAATGTTTTTTAAAATAATATTCTGTCAATGAAGATTAATGACTGTAAAGGCCAGAGGTTATGCTTAAACAACGTGAAGTTTGCCATGCTTGTTGACCCTGTCCACCCCTCTGACTCTCTGCCGTCACTCTCTAAACAGGGAAACCGTGTTCGCGCGAAAGTAGTGCTGCTTTCACGTGCTGTCGGAAAAATACGCGTGAGAAAATGAGCGCATGGTGCGGGTATGCATGGTAGCGTGGCCGAGCGGTCTAAGGCGCTGGATTAAGGCTCCAGTCTCTTCGGGGGCGTGGGTTCGAATCCCACCGCTGCCAGGAAGCTTTTCTGAGGATCCTCTTGGATTGTAAATGCCATCTTATCTTAAGCAACTAATATGTACATGAGCTTTAGACCGCCTGTCTAAACTGGTTTCCATGTGACAGTGCTGAATCTGACTCGATCTGGTTCTCAAGTCATTGTGGGTGGTTTTGAAAATCATGTATCATGTTGAGGGACTACCTCAATATAATTTGAAATACATTTGTTCTTCTAGTATGCATTCATGACAAAGTTCACTAAAACATTTAATGACATAAAATGTTTGGATATGGTGAAAAATGTTTTATAATTATTTGTTATTGTGATTATTGAGTTTAAGGTTCTGATAGGAGCCACAAACCACCAGGAAATAAGGGTTTCTTCCATGAATTTTTTATTTTCACAACAATGAAGATGGTGACTGTTTAATGATTGCTATGGTTCTAAAACAAAAGAGAAGTAAATTACAATATTTGCAAAGTAAAACGTGAATTCATTGTAAGTTCTGTTCAACATTTAAAAAGTAAGTACTATTTCAGTTTCAGAGACTATAATCCAATCAATAAAACAAAATTCTTGAGAACTGTGCAACCATAACAAATGTGCTGCATGGTTCATAAAATGGATTAAACTATAAAAAAAGCTGGTTTCATCCACGTTTATGAATATTCTGAGCTAGTGGAATGAAAGAAGTGCTGTATTCACTATACAAGGACACATTTTCAAGTACTTGTGCTCGAGCATTTTGTATTTTCTTTTACTGCTGCTTTAAACTTCTACTTAACTCGCCCTAATAAAATGATAAAATGTAATGTGTGTTTTAGCATAAACTACCTAAAGCTGTGTTGAATAGTTTAAACTATCACCAACTTTACCAATATGACACTGAAATGCCTCTTA
>NW_024619132.1:0-1834 GCF_008729295.1 Plectropomus leopardus | reverse complement strand
TTAGGATTTTAGTACATTTTTAGGATTGTTAACCCCTTTTAAGGATATCAAGATGTTTCTAAGATTTGAAGACATTTCTAGGATTTAACAAAGTTTCTAGGACTTCAGGACATTTCTGTGATTTTAGGATGTTTATGGATTTTGGGACATTAATAGGATTTTTGTGTGTTTCTATGATTTTAGGACATTTCTAGGACTTTAAGACATTTCTTGCATTTCAGGAGATTTCTAGGATATTAAGACATTTGTAGGATTTTAAGACATTTCACATGTTAGGACATAACAGGATTTTGGGATATTTCTAAGATTTTAGGATGTTTCTCGCATTTTAGGACTTTTCTGGAATTTTGGACATTTCAAGAATTTTCGGACATTTCTTAGATTTTAAGCCTTTTCAAGGATTTTAAAACATTTCTAGGATTTTAGGACGTTTCTAGAATTTCAAGACATTTCTCGTATTTTGTGCTTTTCTGGGATTTTAGGAAATTTCTGTGATTTTAGGACATCAGTGTCTCAGCTGTGTCCTCTGTCGGGGGTGTGGGGGATCCTTCACTGGCTCTGTTTTGATCAACAAGCTCTATGTTGATGCTGTTTTATGCACTCTGGCACCTTATGGAGACTAAAAGTACAAAAACGATTCACTTTATTTTTATTGTCTATTAGAAATTTTATTTTTTGGGGGGGTCGGGGAGGGGCACCAGGGACCCTGTTGGGGCTCCAGATTTGGGCCCCAGATTTGGGCCCCGTCTCCTGCAGCAGCGGACTGTAGTGTCTCCGCTCCGCCGGCAGGTGTCCCCGTTCTGCCGCTTCTTTCACTGCAGCGCTACGGTGTCCGCCATGGGACACACTGTGATTAACTCCGACATATAATGATTTTTAATCACGGTGAATGAGCCGCGGGGAGACACATGACGGTTTTTGGGCTCTAAAATGTCCTAAAGATCAGATTCAAACACTTTATTGACCGTCCAGAGCGGAGCGGAGCCGTACAGACAGCCCCGGGCTGTGATGTGAAGTAACGGCAGTTTGTGGCCGGAGGCAGCGTCGGACTTTTTGCAGATTCGGTCCATCCGGTGAGTGGATCCATAACGGCTCTCCGGATCGATAACCGATTACTTAACCCGTTTGACACCGGTGAGTGGGTGTAACGGAGCCCCCGGTGTCCGTTAGCTTCAGCTAGCTCGTTAGCTTAACGTTAGCTCGGCTGTGTTTGGGTCAAAAGCTCGTTAGCTGGTGTGCTAACAAGAAGCTAACGGCTAATAAACTGTTGTGGCATCTAACGGTCTCCCGGAGGACCTAACGGCCCGGTTAGCTGCACATAAAGTACCGTTTTTTCATTCCGAGCTCAAATATATAACGGGAATAAACTCGTTAAATGTTAATTTAAGTGTTTTAGTTTGCAAACTTGGCCTGATTGGTTGTTAAATTCCGTTACAGGAGAATGAAGCGCTCCGCCGCGGGATGTTCCGGTGCTCGTTACGGCTCTCTCTCCACCGTTAGCCGCCTCTTAACGGCCATCACTGGGGTCTAAACGGGGCCAGGAGTCCTGCAGCAGCACCGGGGGACTGTACGGGCTTGACCGGGGAGACACAGACCGGCCGGAGGAGCGCTGGGGTCATGGAGGAGCAGCAGGAGGAGGTGAGCATGGAGTACCTGCTGGAGCAGGTGATGCACAAGGACCTGGGGAGGAGGCTCCAGGTGGGCCAGGAGGTCCTGGAGCTCATCCTGGACCAGGACAAGTGTCCAGACCTGGAGCAGGACCAGGGCATGCTGGACAGGATGGTGGACGCTGTGGCCAGCTCCTGGGTCAACTCCAGCAACTTCAAGGTGAGTC
>NW_024619131.1:0-14004 GCF_008729295.1 Plectropomus leopardus | reverse complement strand
GAATCTGGCTGAGTTATTAGAGGCCCAAAGCCATGACGATCCAGAGTTGGAACCAGGGGGTAGCGTTGCAGTCTTACACGCTTCCCTGAGCTTCCTCTAGCACAGTCACACACCCATAGTGTAATAAAAACATCCCCCAACCACTTTAATTGTTTAAATCTAAAATAAACAAAAGGGGTGTTGTACAAGAAAATCTAATAAAGATTAACACATCTGCTGTCAAAGAGCATCATAACAGGAGAATTAAATGCAGACTTTTGAACATTAGATCCCTATTATCTAAAGCTCTTTTACTCAATGATTTAATATCGGATAATCATATTGATTTATTTTGCCTCATGGAGACCTGGCTATGTCCTGATGAGTATGTTAGCCTGAATGAATCCACTCCTCCTGGTCATATAAATACTCACATTATATCATGCTATTTTTGATTCAAACTTAGCGATTCATCCTAAGGCTAAGCTAAATTATAGTTCATTTGAAAGCCTTTTTCTTAGTCTTTCTCACCTATCCTGGAAAACTCTACAGCCCACTCTATTTGTTATAGTTTACCGTGCCCCCGGTCCATACCCATTTTTATCCGAATTCTCAGAGTTTATATCAAGTTTAGTGCTTAAATCAGACAAAGTTATTATTGTAGGGGATTTTGATATTCACATGAATATTAATAATGATAGCCTTAGTGTTGCATTCTCCACACTTTTGGACTCAATCGGCTTCAGAGTATACATAAACTCACCCACTGCTTCAAACACACCCTAGATCTTGTCCTTGCGTACGGCAACAAAACTGATGATTGCTCTCTCAGACCATTCTTTATTAACTTTCAAACTTTTTGCACCTGATTTCATGCCTCTCAGCAAAGAGTTAGTATACTAGATGTCTGTCCAATGGTGCAGTAGCTAAATTTAAGGAAGTGATTCCTTCTGCATTGAACTCGTTACCATGTCTCAGTGTGACTGAGAACGCTTTTACTTATTAAACCCCATAATTAGTCTATAATACGATGTGTAATCAAGATTGTTACTTTCAGCTCCCTAGTCCCATTTTGGGACCTATTACTCCCATTTAAACTAACCCAATTTTTGACTCCGGCCATGACAGCATAAATTCATGAATTCTGTTATGTAAGGCTGCCATCCTGTACTCCTGGCTTCAAAATTTTAGTTTTTACCTTTTTTTGTTATTTTTCACCATTTTGTCATTTTTGGAATATAGATCAATTATAGGCATTTTTCTTTTTTTTGTTTCAACATATTGTGGAGCACTGCAAGCCCACCGAAAAAATATATGGAACTAAAATGATGTGGGTGTGTTGATAGGTATGTCAGAGTATGGTGTGTACATGTGTATTAAAAAAATGTGTGTGTGTGTGTGTGTGTGTGTGTGTATCTGTGTGGAACCAAAATACAGGCACTGAAATCCCTATGGAGAAAAATGTCTGAACATAAAACCATGAAAACTGTCTTTTTTTGAACCCATGGCCATTTTAGCATAAAATCATGCATTGCATTTTTTAAGACTTTCAAAATGAAGTACTGGCTTCAAAATTTTATCTTTTAGTATTTTCCGGCCAATTGAATCATTTTCTCCATATTTGCCCTGAAGCACAAATACATGCTAATTCCCTGCTCTCAACTATAGGCTATTCTACTACTGGTCATATTTCCCACCGTGCGGTCTCTCTCTGTGTGCACAGACACATGTTTTTCTCATTAAAAACAGTAGCAATATGTTAAGAAAATGGCTGAAAATGAATGGATATTTGGTATATTTGATCAGGTCTTAAGTTGTTGAAAGATACCAAGAGTGAATTATTTGAAAATGCTTAAATGCTGTGCATTGGTGCACAAATGGACAGTGTTTAGCATTTTAGGGAAATTATTTTTTTGTGGGAAATTTTTTTTTGTTTGTTTTTCTCATTGAAAAACCAGTGCCATTATGTAAATAAACTAGCATTTAAAGGGTTAAAATTCTAAAAAGAATTAATATTTGGTATTTTTAATAGTCTGAAGTTGTTCGAAAGATTGAACAAAAATACCCTGGAAAAACATATTACTGTATAGTATTTTTAAATGAGTTCTCATTTGGGAACCTAGGGGTCTGAGAGAGAGTTTTTCTAATTATCTGATCCTGCAGAAAAAATAAAAATGCATAGAAATCAATGTTGTTGCAAATCCTTAATATATTTCAGTATGCAATAATTCCCTACAAAATAATCTCCTTAGCATGTATTATATGGGAAATAATTTAGTTTTAGGATAAGCAAGCAAGAAGCAAGAAAAGCAAGAAAAGGAACCATATTTCTCCTGTTTTAGCTTCTCTGCACTGGCTCCCTGTGAAATCCAGGATTTAATTTAAAATCCTCCTCCTTACTTACAAAGCTCTAAATGGTCAGGCTCCATCCTATCTGTCGCAGCTCGTAGCCCCTACCAACCCTCAAGATCACTGTGCTCTGAAAATGCAGGGTTACTTGTGGTTCCCAAAGTCTCCAAAAGTCGGATGAGAGCCAGAGCCTTCAGTTACTGCGCTCCTCTTTTATGGAATCATCTTCTAGTTTTGGTCAGGGAGGCAGGCACCCTCTCCATTTTTAAAGGTAGACTTAAGACCTTCCTCTTTGATGAAGCTTATAATTGGGGCTGGCTCAGGTTGCCTGGACGAACCTGAGCCAGCTGCTCGCCTTTCCATTATGGCTCCATAACATGCCTACGTGGCCTTGGATTGGAAATAATGAAGGTTAGTGTGGTGGCTGCAATAGAAATAAAGCTACTAATGTTTTAAAAATCCATCGCCATGGTTACTGGGATGTTATGGCTAAAGAAGTTGTGGAACATCACTCAGTTGAAACACAGTCATCACGCAATTGTGTTTTATCAACATTTCAAGAATACTGCTTAAGTTTTGCGCAAATCTGTAATGGAAACCCCACTAGTGAAACACAGAGCAGCATCATGCTGTGGGGATGCTAAGGGCAATCGTATTGCTAGTCTTTCTTCTGTATTTATTCTTACTGTAGATTTGCACACATTTTTATAGATAATATTTTTGACTTATATATTTTTGACCATACTAATTAATACATTGCACTGTAGCATATGCATAGTTTTATAGTTTTTATTTACAGACTTTAAACACTCTTTACATATTATCCTTATTATATTTAAAACTGGTCACAGATTAGAGCTGACTGTATTTTACATTTATGTTTTCGCACTTACATACTGAGCATATTTGTATACATACTTTTTTAAAGATCTAAATATTTACATACCGTGCCCATGTTTGCTCTTACAGTATTTCTATTTCATATTTTTATATAGTGGTGTCGGTGCTGATTTTTACTTGCTATAATCCTCTCTGCTGGCAACAGAGCGACTGTAACGATCCGCCAGTTGAAGCCTTGCAGCTGTAGCTGCAGGAACAGGTGGGCCTAGCAAGTATTGACTCAGGTGGGGTGAATATTTATGGGTCACTACATGCCAACTCACCTAGGGCCTCCCAGTTCATGTCACAGATTTTATCATGTTGAAACTTTGATTAAATTTATGAGGCTCTGTACAGTCTTATAGTTGTACTCCAAATACTTTTTTTAAATAGTCACGTTGCGCGGGACACTGGCCAAGGAGGGGGAGTTGCTGCTATTTTTGATTCAAGCTTAGCAATTCACACTAAGGCCAAGCTAAACTATAATTCATTTGAAAGCCTTTTTCTTAGTCTTTCTCACCCATCCTGGAAAACTCTACAGCCAATTCTATTTGTCATAGTGTACCACGCCCCCGGCCCATACTCTGAATTTCTATCTGAATTCTCTGAGCTTATATCAAGTTTAGTGCTCAAATCAGACAAAATTATTATCGTAGGGGATTTTAACATTCACATGGATGTTAATAGTGACAGCCTTAGCTCTGCTTTCTCCACACTTTTGGATTCAATAGGCTTCAGTCAGTGTGTACATAAACCCACCCACCGCTACAATCACACCCTCGATCTAGTCCTTGCATACGGCATCGATACTGCAGATTTATTAGTCTTTCCTGAGATTCCTGCTCTGTCAGACCATTATTTGATAACTTTTAATTTTTTATTACTTGACTACAAGCCTCTCAGTAAGAGCTACTCTTCTAGATGTCTATCTGATTCAGCAGTGGCTAAATTTAAGAAACTAATTCCCTCTGCTTTGACGTCATTACCATGTCTTACAACTCCTGAGCACACTACTACTAACTTAAGTCATTCCCAAATTGACTGTCTCAACGATAATGCTACTGGCTCACTGCGATCAGCTCTCGACACTGTTGCACCCTTCAAGAAGAAAATAATGAAACAAAGAAAATTAGCCCCATGGTTTAACCTCCAGATTCGCAAATTGAAACAAACATCGCGAAAATTTGAAAGACATTGGCGTTCGACCAAACTGGAAGAGTCCCGTTTAGTCTGGCTGGACAGTCTTAAAGTCTATAAGAAGGCCCTCCGCCATGCCAGGGCAAACTATTATTCATCACTAATTGAGGAAAACAAAAACAATCCCAGGTTTCTTTTCAACACTGTAGCCAGGTTGACTCAGAGTCACAGCTCTATAGAGCCCTGTATTCCTTCGGCCCTAAGCAGTGACGACTTTATGAATTTCTTTAACAATAAAATCATAACTATTCGAGATAAAATCCATCACCTCTTACCCTCAACTGACCTGACCCCGAACTCAGATAGCCTGATTATGGCAGCAAGGCCCGAAATTTATCTGGACCATTTCTCCCCCATTGACCTTCATCAACTCTATACTTTGGTTTCTGCATCTAAGCCATCAACATGCCTGCTAGACCCCATCCCAACTAAGCTCCTTAAGGAAGTTTTGCCTTTATTAGACAACTTTTTATTAGATATAATCAACGCGTCTTTATTGACAGGTTATGTACCCCAGTCTTTTAAAGTAGCTGTCATTAAACCTCTTCTAAAGAAGCCCACTCTCGATCCTGAGATTTTAGCTAACTATAGACCGATATCTAATCTCCCCTTTATTTCTAAAATCCTTGAGAGAGTGGTTGCTCATCAGCTCTGTGACTTTCTCCGAGACAACAGTTTATTCGAGGACTTTCAGTCAGGCTTCAGAGTTCATCATAGTACAGAGACGGCACTAGTAAAAATTAATAACGACTTATTTATCGCTTCTGACACAGGTCTGGTCTCTGTTTTAATCCTATTAGATCTCAGTGCTGCATTTGACACCATTGACCATCAAATCTTACTGCACAAACTTGACACCTCAATTGGCCTTAAAGGAACGTCACTAGCCTGGTTTAAGTCATACTTATCAGATCGTTCCCAATTTGTTCACATCAATGATCAACCCTCCGCACATACAAAAGTCTGCTTTGGAGTGCCACAAGGTTCGGTGCTTGGACCAATCCTTTTCACTTTATATATGCTCCCTCTAGGCAACATAATTAGAAAACATTCCTTAAATTTCCATTGTTATGCTGATGATACGCAATTATATCTATCTATGAAACCAGATGAACCTGATCAGCTATCTAGACTTCAAACATGTCTTAAGGATGTAAAAGCCTGGATGAGCCGTAATTTCCTGATGTTGAATTCAGACAAAACTGAAGTTATTGTTCTTGGCCCAAAACACCTCAGAAGCTCCTTTTCCAACAATTTAATTTCTCTAGATGGCATTACCTTGGCCTCTAGCACAACTGTAAGGAACCTCGGAGTTTTATTTGACCAGGATTTATCCTTTGCCTCCCATATAAAACAAACTTCAAGGACGGCTTTCTTTCACTTGCGTAACATCGCAAAAAGTAGACATATCCTATCCCAAACAGATGCTGAAAAATTAGTACATGCATTTGTCACTTCTAGGCTGGATTACTGTAATTCCCTATTATTTGGTTGCCCAAACAAATCTCTTAGGTCTCTCCAACTGGTGCAGAACGCTGCTGCTCGTGTTTTAACGGGAAGCAAGAAAAGGGATCATATTTCTCCTGTTTTAGCTTCTCTGCACTGGCTCCCTGTGAAATCCAGGATTGAATTTAAAATCCTCCTCCTTACTTACAAAGCTCTAAATGGTCAGGCTCCATCCTATCTGTCACAGCTCATAGTTCCTTACCAACCCTCAAGATCACTGCGCTCTGAAAACGCAGGGTTACTTGTGGTTCCCAAAATTTCCAAAAGTAGGTTAGGAACCAGAGCCTTCAGCTACCATGCTCCTCTCCTATGGAACCATCTTCCATTTTCGGTCAGGGAGGCAGACACCGTTTCAACTTTTAAGGGTAGACTTAAGACCTTCCTCTTTGATAAAGCTTATAATTAGGGCTGGCTCAGGCTGCCTGGACCAGCCCATAGTTAGGCTGACATAGGTTTAACCTGCCGGGGGACTTCCCCTGATACGCTGAGCTCCTTTCCTTCTCTCAATGCCGCCATCAGAAATCATGCATGTCTGTTTACTGCATTGCCATTTGCAAGCTTAGCTTAGCTCTGTGATAGCCATGTGGTACTCTCACTACCTGGGGCTCACGATTACAGAGCCTGGGTCTGTTGAACTGCACTACGCTAATCCTGTTGCCTCTCGGGAGCGTTCCTGCTCCCTTGTTTCCTAGTTTCCCTGGATCCTGGCCGTAACCTTGACTGTGCCTGACCGTGGTGATAGCTGTGCTGATGCTGCGACCCTGCCTTTGGTTGTGCTCGTGCTGTGGCTGTACTGATACTGTGTCCCTCGCTCGCCCTGATCGTGGTCTGGTCCTGGTTGCGCCGATGCTGTGATCTTGCCTTTGGACAACTCCCTTTCAACATATGCATGAGACTGTTATCATCTCTATCAACATCATCATAGAGAGCAATTACTAATTTCACACCTACCATTATTGTAATATGACATGCATCTGTTTTTTTTTTTGCTGTTCCCCTCCCCTCCCCCCCCCCCCCCCCCCCCTCTCTCCCCCTCTCTCTTTCTCTTTCCTTTTTTTTTGCCATGATTGTATTTCATTTACTATTTACGACATCTATTGCTCGTCTGTCCGTCCTGGAAGAGGGATCCCTCACTATCCTCTACCGCTCTTCCTGAGGTTTCTTCCTCTTTTTTTTTTTCCGTTACAGGGGTTCTTTTTGGGGAGTTTTTCCTTGGGTGATGTGAGGGTTTAAGGGCAGAGAGATGTCGTACACTGTAAAGCCCTCTGAGGCAAAACATGTTTTGTGATAATGGGCTCTATAAATAAAACTGAAAACTGACTTTTTAAGTTATATATTTTTAAAGTTTTTTGCACTTCAGAGGTAAATTTCAGCATTTTTGTGAATTGAGTTGAAATTTATTCTGTGTTGTCCAAGGGATCCTAACGAAACTTTTAATTTTAATTTTAATAGCTGAATTTTAATGCTGAATGGTTACAGTAATCACTTTTTTTTTTTAACCAAAAGAGGGAATCTGTCATTTTCAAAAAAAAAAATAATCATATCTCTGCTAGTTTTCACTTTCTTGCAACAAAATGTATATGATGTGTGGTATAAATGCAGTTCTGTCACATTTAGAAGTTATTTCATCCTGCATAAAAATGGAGTGCCACAGATCTAGCTAATCATAGCCCATTTTTTATGATACTTTAACAGATTTTCACAGGAAGGATTATTCCAATTTCCTTGAAAAATGTTCATGGGAAAGTAGGACTAATCATTGAATATATACATAAAAATCAAAGATGTAATATTACTCCTTCATCTTTAATGATTTTTTTTTGCATATTCTGCATAGCATTCACTGGTGTAGAATATCACATTGAGTAGTTTTATTTGATGTGTAGAGCTGCGTTTAGCACACAGTCATAGATGTGCGCTCCTACCTGCGCTGAACTCCGCCTCCCTCCGCTGCTCTCTCTCAGCTCGCGTTAGCAGCTCGCTCTCTTTGTCCCGCTGCGACACGGAAACGTCCCTCTGGAGCTCTGACAGTGTTCTCTCCACCGCGCCGAAGATCTCCTCTGCTGCCGCCTTCAGACGCTCGTTCACAAACACCCTGAGCTGCTGTAACTGCGACATTTTACAGAGCGACACCTCGAACTTCTACGTCTTCTTCTTCTGCTGCTTCCTTCTGCTTCTTCTTCTTCTTCTTCTTCTTTGGTGATTTAATATCGGCTGACAAACCAGTTTTTTCATTACCGCCTCCTCCTGGACTGGAGTGCAATTCCATACAGTGTATATGTATAATAATATAATGTATATATATTTTTTTCATCTGTTAGAAACAGTGACCACTTTGAAATCACTTCTTAAAACCCATTTTTACTTGTTTTTGTGTGACGTCATCTGTTTTAATTAATCTAGCTTTGTTTGTCTTTTTTATTCTGTCTTGATCATGTGTAATTGTATTATTATTACTATTATTTCTGTGTTTTATTGTTTTTATTATTTGAATTGCATTTACTCTTATTGGTAGGCTATGTGTTCTTGTTATTTCTGTTAATTAATTCTAATAATATTATTTGGCCTTAGTGCAGCATTATTGTTTGGCTCTTATGGTTATGTTCCCTCTGCAAGAAACCCTTCTCGTTTCTACTTTGCAAGCATTGTAAACTCTAGGACAAAAGTGACCACCTCTTCCCATGGACTCCTGCTCCATATTCTACAAACACCTACATGTGTTTGAATATTGTAAAGGTGTCTTCCTGTTTCACTTTTGTGGTCATTTCAATATTTTTTTGTAAACAAAAAACATTTTGATTGATTGTGACAGTGCACCTAGTGGAAATAGCATGTTGTTTCTTCATCTATCAAATATGCTAAAAATAAAGTGAAATCATCAGGTAAAAATAAACAAAACAGTAAAAATGACAAATTGGTAGGTAACAACCCAGAATGACATGAATGAATGTTTTTATGCTTTGATGGCTGTGGGATCAAAAATGCAGCTTGAATGGGTTTCAGTGCGTCTTTGCACTTAACACTATGAATGTAACAACTATGATAACACGGTGTATTTTAGACATGTAGGAGCTGAGCAGAAAATTCCAAGATTAGGATAATAAATATGTTTGCATATTTTTTTGTTCTAGAAATGTTTTGCTGTGTTTTGTTTTTTGCTTTTTTTTGTTTTTAGGTTATTTATCTCTTTGCATTTGGTCTCAGTGTGCAGTATGTATACAAGCATGGACGAACAAGCGTAAAGCTGCCTAAATGCTCCTCCTCAGTCTCCTAGGCTCGCGGCTCCGTCCCTGCAGGAGCCGCAGCAGAGCTGCAGCGCGCCCTGCTGGGCGGCAGCTGCATCATTCATCACGCAGACATATTTAGATGAAAATAAGGGGTGCTTTTGGAACATTTCGACCCCCACTCGTTATGATCACAGCGCCGTGAACAGCCCACTCGCCTTTTTCATTGGTGCCTTGTGTAAGCGGGGATGGGCACAATCCTGCAGGAGCGCGTGCCACAACAATGCGTGGAGAGGGCTTCCATCATCAGGGACAGGGAGTGGAAGAAGAAGGCGGCGTGGAGCAACAACAGGCCGAATGTGGCAAGGTATAGCTTCAGACACGGCGGTGTTATGCAGTCAGAAACGGTGACGACAGAGATGCTCCCGTAACTGTGTCACGCGCTCTCTGCTGTATTCTACCGTCGTCGGTGCGACGCGGAGATGATGGTTGAAACTCCATACACTGTGCAAATGTCCTCAATATGTTTAATTAGGCTCGAAACTCCACATTACACCGTCATGTCGGCACTGCAATGCACTGAATATGATTCTTGCTTATTTCATCAGCGTGTTGTGTTATTTGGTTCATTGGCTGTATTTAATATGTCATCTGTTTCCTTTTATTCCAGTAGTAAAATGGGCAGACGGCAGTCACAAAGGAAGTCAGTGCAGCCGCAGTACGCGCTCCCAAGTCAGGAAAATAATAATGACAAGGTGAGTGTGAAGTACAGCTGAAAAAATACGAGTCAGTTTATCAGTTAGATCATCACAGAATATGAACTGGAAATTGTTTTGATAATTTATTATTTTTTTTCGAGCGGAAATTCCCAAACATTTGCTGATTAAAGCTGCTCTAATGTGAGCTTTACTGTGTTTGTCAGGGCCCTGCACAGAGCTGCAGAGGGCCAGGTGCACCAAGTTAAAGGGGGGCACATGAGACAATATTTTAACACCAACATCATTTACAGCATAACCTGATGGATTAGAGTAACCCATATCCAAGCAGAATGTAACATGGAGCATAACAACAAACTGTGCCATGCTATTGTCATTGTCCCAATAGCAGAACATTATAAATGCTATATCATTTGATTTTTTTTTTTTTAAATCAAATTCTTTTTGTAATTAAACTCATTGTTACAGTAATGTTTAGGGGAAAACCTTGTTTGTAATATAACATAACAGCAATTTTTTTCTTCTGTAAGTCAACTATCGGCATAACTTATCTCTAATATGTGTCGACCTGGGGCTACAAACTATATGGTTTCAACAATGATGTTGTGATACGCAGTAGTGTATATTTGCATTTGTGTGTGTAGAAAAGTTCCGGAAGTGAGCTGACAAGTGTCGCAGACACAGTGCAGGACATGCTTTTCTGAAAAGATCATTTTATTATGTATCCTTGAAAAGTCATGGAAATGATTTGAAATTTTGTCCATGAAAATGTGGGGTAACCCTGAATGTACAATATAATGTTTTACCTGGAATATCAAATGCGAGAAATTATTGCTAAAATACAGATCTGTCTTTGTGCTTTTTGGCATCATTGTTATATTTTCACCTGAAAAGGGACACAAACAGGCCTTCATAAAAATTAAAATGTACCCTGACAAAAGAGCTCTTTGGACATAAAGGGACAAAGCAGCAGGTGTTTGAGCATCCCCAGGCTCCCCTTCTGCATATGTCTGCTGTTTAAATTATTCTAAATTAAATATGTCTGAGTTTTGAACATTTGCTCTGACAAAGCATGTCATTTGAAGATGTCAGTGGAAGTCAGTGGAAAAAGTTGCACTATTACTGTAATGATGTGTTTAAAGAACAAACATGGATTTTAGGGTTAAACGTGTCTCTGTGTAATTCCAGAGGTTGCAGCAAAGAAGAAAGCAGAAACCCAACATCTCCTCGACCAAACGTGTTACTTCTCTACACAGGTGAGACTGCTGTTAGTTCAAATATCATGCCATTCTGTGCTGCCTGGATCGTAAGATAATGTAATGTAATTTTCCCTCTAGAGCTCAGGGAACCTCAGAGACAAAGTCCCAGCCAGCATCCCCTGCAGAGGACAGGATGGAGCCAAGGGTGCAGCGGGCCGCTCACCATCACAGCCACAGGGAACAAAAGCACACAGATGGCAGAGGGAGCCGACACACACCAGCCTTTCCTTGCCACCGCCTGTCTGATTCAAGTCCTGATCTGCAGCACAGACCGTCACCAAAACCTAAGGTAGGACGTCTGAGTGGCCATGGAGAGGACAACAGTGACACTGACTTGTCTGAATCTGAGAGACCTCCTGTGTCGCCCCTTGCTAGGGCTCCTCCACAGCTTGAGCTGAGGCCAGAGATCATCGAGGCTGATCACTGCTCCTCTCGCAGCCACCGGCCCAGAGGACACAGCCGTGGTGGCTTTGACTTCCCAGACTTCCTCCCTCCTCCTTTTAACTCCTGGAGCCTCAGTCAGCTGGCTGTCTTCTACAACATGGAAGGCCGGGGGGGCCCCTCGACCCAGGCCTGTGGGCCCTTTGGAAAGGTACCTGGACAGGCTGCTGCAGCTGGGGTGGCGCCAGATTCAGACAGTCCAGGAGGAGGGTGGGAAGTCGCTGCTGTCAGACGTTATATCCAGCTGCCACATGTCTCCCGCTGCCACCTCGTCACGCCTCAGCTCTCCGAAGTGCATCCTCCAGTGTCAGCGTGCCTTCCCCCTTACCTTCCTCTCCTCTCTGGCCAGCCACTCTGCCCTGCTCTCCGGCTGTGCCTGCACTCTCTGCCGCATCCGCTATTCCACCTGTAACACATCGTGCTGCCGCTCCAGCCTCAACCTCACCCGTCAGTCCAGACTGAGTCCCATGCTGGAGCGCAAGGGCCCCACATCTCTCCCCAAAAGGAGCTACAGTGAGAGCCGGGTGCACTCCTCGGACAGGAGCTCTGCAGCCCGAGCTCAGAGGTTCAGCAGCCCTGTGAGGACCAACAGCCACCTGAGGAGGATGCAAGCCTCAGGAAACATCCGCAACCCCGTTCAAGGTGCTAACGGCAAACCTCATCCCACTGCCAGAGACTGTAGTGTGCGGGGGCTAGGAGGGACCATTTGGGATTATGGGGGGGATGTGTTGGACTACAGGACAGGAGGCTTTAAGAGGAGGAGTGGCTCAGAGCAGAGGAGAGGCAGAGTAGAAAGACAAGGTACATCAGAGAAAAGACGCAGTGGTTCAGAATGTAGAAGAGGAGGAGCTGAGCAGAGGAGGAGAGCTGAACGGGAAATCAAACCTGATGCTGTCACTGCAATAATGGACAATTTACCTGCATCCAAACATTCTCCAATGGACCGACCTAAACAGGTGGACTTTGTTACGTAATGGCAGCTTCAGTAGCATAAATGCAACCTGAATGCCACAGCTATGTCATCATGATATCTCATGATATCCTTCTGTGTCTGTGCTTTACATTTCAGGATAGTCCTTCCATGATGTCAACAAATGCACATGAAGGGAAAACCCATTCTCACTCTGAACTTGTCAAATATGTCTGCTCTGTTAGTGCTTTCAGCGTAAGAGTGACACCAAAAGCCATCTTCCGCGTCCAACGGTCTCGGACAGAACCGGTAGCATTGTTATTTTATTCAATAACAATGTCCACATGGAAAGTGCACAGAAACGCTGAAGGAAAGCATCAGGTAATAACACTGCCAGTAACTTATATGAGGAGGGCAGGTGGGCGGTGAGGTGGATGAGTCCCGCAAACAACTGACTTTCTTGCAGGAGTCCAGAGTTAGCTTTCCTTGTGGATGTGAGTTTTTTTCTACACATTACCATGTGCATCTTTTGCCTGAACCTAACTATCCATGACTTTGTTGCCGAATCTTAACTGTCATAATGGTCTGCATTGGTTGCCATATGCTGTTGTGTAGATAAGGACCGTGCTGCATCATCCCACCATGTGCATGTGTTGACATCATGGTAACAGCATCCTGCAGCGTAACCAGATGATGCATAAGTAAGGATACCTTAAATGTCATACACAAATGCAGAAGGTCACTGACTGAGTGGCACCATGTGACACTGGGTAGGATTACGCTGCATGTGGTTATGTTGTCAACAAACCCTGCTGGCACAGATGGTTAGGATTAGGGGAAGGACGCACATCATAAGGTAATGGAAAAAAAACAAAAAACACATCAGACGGGAAGCAAACACCAACCTCCAGCATGAATGTCCAGTAACTGTGGGACTCATCCAGCCATCCCTCATGCGCCTTATATTACGTTGTTACTGGCAGCGTTTCAACCTGCCGCTGTCCTGCCGTGTTCTAAAGTGACGCTGCCTGTCCATGTTCCATGCACACGTGAAAGGTCCCTTTAGGTGTTTGGTTTGTACGCAGAAAGCACTGTTGAAGTGGTGGTATTTAACAAGTCCGGAATGAGAACGGGTTAATCACATTTAATATTTGATTATGAATGTTTATTTAGTTTTTCCTTGTTTGGCTGGCAGAAAGTGTAGCAAGATTGTAAATGTATTGTTTTCACTAGTGGATGTTAGGCTTCAGCAGATTGTTTCAGTTCATCATTACATTATGTTCAATCCATCGCTATGATATCAGTATAAACTGGTGCATCAGTGGATGTTTACATGCACTATTGATCACACATAAAGCCTCAGAGTATGAGGATATTTATGTAAATGGGTTCTTTGTTTCTGATTTAAATCAACCCAGTAAGCCTCAGCACAATAAACATGATGTACATATATACGTATTTGTATGCTGGAGTTTTCAGCACAGCACCAGTTTTACATGTAAATCTCTTTTGGTGTATCAACAGAATAATTGCATCATGAAAGT
>NW_024619130.1:0-1205 GCF_008729295.1 Plectropomus leopardus | reverse complement strand
CAACCAACATATCAATCAACATATCTATCAGCTAACCAACCAACCAACATATCAATCGACATATCTATCGACCAACCAACATATCTACCAGCCAACCAACCAACCAACCAACCAACACATCAGTCAGCATATCTATCAACCAACCAACATATCAACCAACAAACCTATCTAACCCTAACATATCAAAGTATCTATCAACCAACCAACCAACAAATCAATCAATGTATCTAGCAACCAACCAACCAACATATCAATCAACATATCTATCAACCTATCAACCAATTATATTGTGATATTTTTAAGCTTTATTCCGATACAGGATATAAATCTCAAAATTCTAAAATCTTTGAGTAGATATATTAGCATTATTTATATAGTATAATATTTTAGTAGTCAACTACTGTTGTCTACTTAAATACCAAACTACTAAAGTTTAAAGTTTCTCTTTGGAACAGCGATATCTCACAGATCTGTTTTTTTCTGTACGTGAAGCGCACATAAATATACCCACTCATTGAAAACAAGCCCAAATGCAACTTCTGAATAAAGAAATAACAGTCTTACTCAGAGAAACTTTTCAGTGGCTCTGGCAGCTCCCTCAGATCGCGCTGCATGTGTAACAGATGTTGCTGCTGTTACTTTTTCTCCACTGTGCTGCCGCTAACTGCATTTAAATAGGTCACTGATAAACATTTCAGCGGTTTTATTACGAGATACATTTTCAGAACTCTGTGCCCAGACTTGTTCACTCATTACTGTTCATTATACAGTGGGAATATTAGAATATTTGAGTCCTTCGTGTGAAACAGAAATTTTCAGCAGACTTTAAAGCGACTGACTCAAAGGGGAGCTGCACTTTTGGCTCCACAGGGAGCTGTGTAGAGTTTAATAAATTAATGAATTAGCTCAAGTGGCTTGAAGAAACTCAAGGCTACTTCAGCTGCTAATGCTAAACCCAAATCGCCATCTGAACTGTCAGTGGTTGAATTGCATTGTGGGTAATGTAGGCATCCCTTTGACAAAGGGAAAAGAGTATGTGGGATAAAATAGATGATATCTCTATTTCTGCTGCATCAATTTTTATACTGTAAACAAACAAATGAACAAACTGTATATTGTGTCTAAACATTTTATGGACATATAAGGCTAAAGTAGTGGAGAAACTCGTACGAGAGTCTCACAAATTTAATGTGTTAATCCTGTTA
>NW_024619129.1:0-3661 GCF_008729295.1 Plectropomus leopardus | reverse complement strand
ACACACACACACACACACACACACACACACACACACAGAGAGAGAGAGAAAGAGAGAGAGACTCACAAGGTGAACACAATACCAGCCCTGGTGTTTTATTGTTAACCAGGCACAGAGATAACAGCTTGTCACAAAATTTTCATGTACTATTCGGAAGAAAAAAAAGGTCTTTATTTCAGCCTGCATTAACTGAGTTTATTTACCATGTGGGTGCAGCACAACAAACTGTAAACATAACACTGGCATATTATCACATAAAAAAAATAATTTCACTAACATGTTATGCAACAGTTGCCTATCTACACCTCCAACAGACACAGAGTTGGGTTTCTGGCCTCTTGGCAAATGTTACTGCAATATATGGGGCGGCTGTGGCTCAGATGGCCACCCTCTAATTGGAAGGTTGGCCAACATGTTGAAGTATCCGTGGGAAAGAAACTGAATCCTAAATTGCTCCTGATGGCTGTTCCATCAGTATGTGAATGTATGGAAGGTTAAAAACTGAGCAGCAGGTGGCATGGTATGGTAGCCTCAGCCACCAGTGTATGAATGTATGTGTGAATGACTGCATGTGACTCGAGTGCGAACGCACTCTGAGTGGTCTCACAACTAAAAAAGGGCTAAACAAGCGCAGATCCATTTACCATCAGCATCCATATACTCTCCTTTTAGCTCCGTTTTGGTCTCCACCAACTTGGATAAATATATCTGTTTCCATAGCTGCTATAAGACTATAGACTAAAGACAACTGCCTGAAAGTGAAGCAAACAGTAAAAAATGCACAAAAGCTCAATGAACTCAACCTTCAACATATTCTACTAAAGAAAAATGTTGCTTATTGCACCATTAATTGCATTAATGGTGCAATTATTGTCTTCTTTCCCAGGCCTCCTGTGCACAGCAGCGGCAGACAAGTGTTTGTCATCTCCCTGCAGTAATGGTGCCACATGTCTGGACCACCTGGGTGACTATGTGTGTCTATGCCCTAAAGGACCGGTGTGGTACATGGGCAAAAACTGTGATGAGCTGTATGACGCCTGTATCATGGCACCTTGCACCAACTGCACCAGCACACCAGGGACTGATGAGTACACCTGCCACTGCCCGGACGGCTTCACAGGGCTCAACTGCACAGAAGATCTAGATGAATGTCAGAGAAACCCCTGCACAGGCATCCAGTCATACTGTGTCAACAGAGTCAATAACTATTCTTGCCACTGCCCCCTGGGGTTGGGAGGGGAGGACTGCAAGGATAATGTGACCACTTGCTCAGAGGAAACATGCCATAATGGTGGCACCTGTGAGGACATCCCTGACACTGGGCACAGGTGCCAGTGTGCGGCTGGGTACCAGGGGAAGAGCTGTGAGGAAAACATTGATGAATGCCAGTCTGAACCCTGTCAAAATGGAGCCATCTGTAAAGACGGGGTTAATGCCTACCAGTGTTTCTGTGTGCCTGGATTTCAAGGCTACCACTGTGACTTGGACATCAACGAGTGTGCCTCCCGACCGTGTCAGAACAATGGCACATGTCAGGATGAAGTGGATCATTACAGCTGTGACTGCTCTCTGGGCTTCAAAGGTAAGCCACTGTGTGTAGTAAGTTAGAGTTACAACTAGGACAACGAATGATCCACACCGGGAATTTTTTTTTGTACTTTTAGTATACATAAGATGCCAGAATGCATAAAACAGCATCAAAGTTGGGCTTGTTTATAAACAAAGTGCCAGTGGAGGATCCCCACATCCACCGACAGAGGTCCTAGCTGAGGCCCTAATGTCCTAAAATCACCTAAAACCCTACAAGTTTCCTAAAATTCTGTTAATGTCCTAAATTCCAGGGAATATCCAAAAACCATAGAGATGTCTTGAAATTCAAGAAACATCATGAAATTCTAGAAACCTCCTAAAACACGAGAAACATCCTAAAATCCTAGTACCTATGTCCTATAATCCTGAAATTTCCTAAAATCCTTAAAATGTACTGAAATCTTAAAAATGTGCTAAAATCCCACTAATGTTCTATAATCCTGAAATATCCTAAAATCTTAGAAATGTCCTAAAATCTGAGAAACATCCTACAATCCAAGAAATGTCCTAAAATTACAGGAATGTCTCAATATCCTAGAAATGTCCTAAAATCCAAAAATGTCCCCAAATCTTAGAAATCTGAGAAACTCACAAATATCTGACAGATATCCTAATATTTGAAATACTTTCCAAAATCCTAGACTTCTTGTAAAATCTGAGAAAGTTCCTAAAATCCCATCCCAGAAATGTTGTGAAATTCTAGAAACTTAAAATCATCATCAGGGTCTGGTGTTTCAATTGGTTCTGTCTGAGGAGGGACTGTATGAAAAGAGGTTGCCTGTCTGTTTTTAAGCAGCATTAGTGTGTGTTGCAGTCCTTCATCTGCAGCTGACTTCTTGGCAGCTGCACTGTTATTCTGTTGTATCTGTATGTGTGCTAAGATAATTAGGTGTGTTGCCAATCTCACTCCCTGGCCCACTGCCATCCCCGCTCCCCTGCAGGGATTAATTGTGAGGTGGAGATCGATGAGTGCGAGGTGCATCCCTGCCAGAACGGCGCCACCTGCCGAGACCACGTCGCCATGTACACGTGTGAGTGCATGGCCGGTTTCCAAGGCCAAGACTGCGAGGTCAACATAGACGAATGTGCCAGCACCCCCTGTTTGAACGAGGGCAAGTGCATAGATGGGGTCAATAGGTAGGATTACATACACATGCACCTTCACACTGTCTGCCAACACATGCAACTTTAGTTCAGTGAGAGGGATTGAGGTTTTTCTTGAATGAACAGTTACACTGGAACATACATATGGACTGGAGACTTTCCTCCTCCAAAATATGACTTCACAGGCAATTTACAAGCAGAAATTACAACTTGTATTTGCATTTTTTTTTAGCCGGTAACCTCTCATAGCAGTTTGTACAGGAGCCACAGGCAACGTGGTGTAAAGAGGCCCTAACTTTGCTTACAGTAGGTCAGGAGGTTTATGGGCCATGTAAACACAGGACTTTCACCCAGGAGAGTTGTGTTCATGCCTTGTTGTGAAACCAAAAGTCAAGGTCAGCAATGTAATTTATTTTATTTATTTTAACAATGTAAATAATGTGACATACTTTGTTACAATAAATGTCACATTTAGAAATGTTAAGCCAAATCATGATCATTTTCTTAACCTAGACAAGGAATTTTGTTGCAAATGCTTCAGCTAAATAACATTAAGCACATGAAACTGCAACAATTAATGGTCATATGCAAACTATTCTGTCCTCCACCAGAGGGGGCGCTAATTTCACTTCTTTGGGTTGTATTACAGGGTAGAAATGTATAAATTCTGTGGTTGACTGGGTTTGTGAATTTGTTGTAATATTTGTGAAATGAAGGGGCTGTTAACCTTTGAACAAGTGAAAAAGGTGAACATTTTCAGAAAAAGGGAATATGTGGTATCAGCAACATAGCGGCAATATGTATTTCATAAACTGTCCGCTGTGACCAGTCTGACTTGTTTCTTTTGTTACTGTGCATGTGTGATACCAAAGTAGTTTTCTCTCTGTGAATGAAATGAGTTTTCTAACGTAAAAAAGAATACAAATTACCTTGAGCTCAAACTGCTGTGAGACTGAAAAAAAAGAAT
>NW_024619128.1:0-3039 GCF_008729295.1 Plectropomus leopardus | reverse complement strand
AAAATACTGGCAGTGAAGGGGAGGAGGAGAATGCAGGAACCATGACAAGACCAGTCTTAGCAATGTGCATTCATGTGAACAGCCAGCGCTGTTAAATCTCTCTCACCATCTGTTTACTTTTGTTCATCTCACCAAAGCAATTGAAAATAAAAAACGGAAAAGAAATTTCCCTGACATTGAAATTAGAAGATTAATTGAATTGTATAGCCTGTACAGGACAACACTGACTGCCAAGCAGTCCAACATAATCGTAAATAAAAAAAAAAAGTTACTGCATGTTGGAAAGCTATAATGGATGCAATAAATGACTGTTTGGACTCGGGCTGCCTTCACTCTGAGTTGGATGTGAGAACGAAGTGGAGGGATCTTCTCAGCGAGGTGAAGAAAGATGTGTCCATAAAAAAAAAAAAAATTAAAAAAAACACCAAACCTGTGGGAGTCCTCTCCCGAAAACGTCTGTCGACATCATAGAAGATGTCTTTACTGGGTTGGATGGTGTTGAAAGCGGTGTTATGCCTGTCCGTCAGCCATTTGAGTAGAGTGCCTCGGTTGATGTCCAGGAAAATGTCAATAGTGACTTGAGCAGCAACTCTGTGAATAATGAAGGTGTGTGTTTCACATAAACTACTCGTTTATTTATTAAACAAGTATTACGTTTTAAAAATGGCTTATAAACTAATGTACATTAATCTGTCACTAGAATAAAACTTTGCTTTTATCGAGCAAGTAAGAGACTAAGTCTTAGAAAATGCCACATAACAAAATAAGCCATTTTAATGATTAGCTAGCCTATGTGATTTCAGACTCAGTCGATGCCATCATGCCAACAATTTCTTCGGGGGAGTAGTGGAACACCACCATGGAAACGGAGGAGGCAGGATGAGCTAGAGGGGAGTCTGCTAGAGAAGGAGATCATCTGGGTGGAGGCAGAAACTATCAAGTTAAAAACTGAGACAGAAAAACTGGAGAAGGAAATCATCCTGGTTGAGGCTGAAACCATTACCGTATTCTTCGGACTATAAGGCGCACTTAACATCCTTTAATTTTCTCAAAAATCGACAGTGCGCCTTATAATCCGGTGCGCCTTATGTATTAATTCTGGTTGTGCTTACTGACCTCGAACCGATTTTATGTGGTACACGGCACTCAAAAATCTGTCAAAATGTTTTGATACGACTTTGGTAAACTACGAAGCCGCACCGCTGGATGGATTGTCGGAGCATTACGGCTACCGTAGTCAGGAGCCTCGCGGAGTATCCCGTACTTTGCTTCAACATAATATTATGGTGTGTGTATAAGGACCCCAAAATGGCACCTGTTAAGAGACATGCTTACGAAGCGGATTTCAAACTCAAGGCTATTAGTCACGCATTAGAACATGGGAATAGAGCAGCTGTGAGAGAATTCAACATTAATGAATCAATGGTACGGAAGTGGAGGAAGCAAGAAGATGATGTGCGCCAAGTAAAGAGGACCAAACAGAGTTTCCGAGGGAACAAAGCGAGATGGCCACAGTTAGAGGACAAAATTGAATAGTGGGTTATTGAACAGAGAACAGAAGCGTCTCTATAGTCTCTATTCGACTCAAGGTAACAGCGGCAGCACATGATATGAAGATCAACGACTTTCGAGGAGGTCCTTCTTGGTGCTTCTGTTTTATGAAAATGCGTAATCTCTCCATCCGCACAAGAACTACCATCTCGCAGCAACTGCCAAAGGATTACGAAGAAAAGCTGGGCATTTTCCGCACCTACTGCAAGAACAAGATCACTGAAAAGAAGATCCGGCCAGAACACATCACCAACATGGACGAGGACCCTCTCACCGTTGACATCCTCGTGAACCGTACTGTCGAGAAGGACCAGTACGGTATCTATACGCACCACAGAGAACGAGAAGTCATCCTTCACTGTAGTTCTTGGTTGCCAGGCTAATGGCCAGAAACTACCACCCATGGTCATTTTCAAAAAGGAAGACTTTGCCAAAAGAAAAGTTTCTGGCCGGTGTCATCATCAAGGCTAACCCAAAGGGCTGGATGGACGAGAAGAAGATGAGTGAGTGGCTGAGAGAAGTTTACGTCAAGAGACCAGATGGCTTTTTCCACAAATCTCCGTCCCTATTGATGTGCGACTCCATGCGCGCCCATCTCACCGATACTGTCAAAACCCAAGTGAAGCAAACTAATTCGGAGCTTGCCATCATTCTGGGTGGATTAATCAAAAAACTCCAACCGCTAGATATTGGTGTCAACAGGTTGTTCAAAGTTAAATTGCGAGCTGCGTGGGAGCATTGGATAACAGAAGGCGAACACACATTCACCAAGACAGGGAGGCAACGCCGGGCGAGTTACACCACTATCTGCCAATGGATCATGGATGCCTGGGCTAAGGTATCAGTCTCAAGTGTCGTGCGAGCTTTCACAAAGGCTGGAATCATCACTGAACAGCTATATAACAACAACGAGACTGACTTGGATAATGACGAGAGGGATCGCCCAACTGTTAAACTCAGACACTGAAGATGAAGAATTTGATGGATTTGTAGAAGAGGAATGAACTGAAAAAGTGAGTGTATTGTTTGTATTTTATGTGTTACAACTGAACAATGTTGAGAGTTATTGTGAATGAGTTCAATAAAGTTTGACTTATCTGTTTTGTTTCGCTTAATGCACCTTATAATCTGGTGCTCCTTATGTATGAAAATAGACCCGTTCATTGATATTGCGCCTTATAATCCAGTGCGCTTTATAGTCCGAAAAATACGGTAAATTAAAAACGTAGAAAGAAAAGCTAGACCTACAAAAACGAACAATTTGGCTCGAAATTCAGTTGCTCGAGAAACAATTTGGCAGTCACTTCCCCGATTGTTTCTGAAGAGGAGATACTCCACAAGCGTTTGAATTACTTTAAATAAAAAATAATACAAATCAGAACCTGATGTAAATAATATCCCTAATCTGTGATTTAATATAATAACATAATCCTACAGTTAATTATATATTCACCTTTTTCTTGAGTTTGTTTATATATATATATATTT
>NW_024619127.1:0-1880 GCF_008729295.1 Plectropomus leopardus | reverse complement strand
AATTGAACCACTCACCTTCCAATTAGAGGATGACCTCTCTACCTCTGAGCCACAGCTCTAGCAGGAACAAATTATTCTCATTCCGCATTTTCATGCTGCTGTATCAGAGACAGCTGTGGCCAGAGGTCAACACGATCTGTACGATCTGTATCCATCTCATCTCATGAACGCCATATCTTAAGAACACCTGGAGGGAATCCTTTCACATATGACAAATACATTTACTTGGACTCAACAATGAACTAATTAGAATCTGGTGGTCAAAGGTCAAAGATCACAGTGACCTTGTGTCAGTCTCATTCTAATGAGCATGATACCTCAAAAAGGCCTTGAGGGAGTTTTCTGAATATTGGTACAAACACACTTAAGAATGTACTGATCAGAATTTCATGGTCAAAAGTCTTTGGCCAGGGATACTCAACTTGCTTTGCTTGTGAGCCACTTTGTAAAAGACAGGAGACAAGGGGACAGTTGCAGCAGCCACACACATTTTTCTAGGATTTTTGGATTTTTCTAGGATTTTAGGACATTTCTAGAATTTTAGGCCCTTTCAAGGATTCTAGCTAATTTCTAGGTTTTAAGGATGTTTGGAAGATTTTAGGACATTTCTGAGATTTTAGGACATTTCTGAGATTTTAAAGACATTACTAAGATTTTAGGACATTTCAAGGATTTTAGGGCATTAGGGGGCTTAGCTAGGACCTCTGTCAAGGGGTGGGGGATCCTCCACTGGCTCTTTTTTGATAAACAAGCTCTATTTTGATGCTGTTTTATGTGCTCTGTCACCTTATGGATACTAAAAGTACAAAAACAGCTGGCAGCCTGAATCACTTCACTTTAATCGTGATTTCGAAAATGGCTAGGGGGCCAGATTTGGCCCATGGGCCATTGAGTATCACTGTCAATATCCAGAAGGGTGACATTTGGTCAGATACTAAATTGCTGACACTAATCTTGAGGCTGTGCTTGTTGTAGAGATCTTCTGTGTGAAGCATCCATGTTTTCATAGACATGGGGCTAGAACTTTCCATAGCGGGGTGGCTCTGACTGGCAGGTGTGAGAGGATGATTCGAAGAAATGTCTTGCATTTTGTTTCTGGGAGGATAGTCTGTTCAAACTCTGCTTACAGGGCCATGTGTGGTCAGACTGCTGCTGCTGCAGGATTTTTACCTGAATGGCCCTGCCGGATGAAGCATGGCAGCATTGAGCATAATCAAGTGTGACAGAGAGGAGATGTCCCAATATATGCAAGACTACTCATTACTTTCTTCCAGTTGAAAAGTTTTAGAGTTTATACATTATTCTATCAGCATAGTAGCATGGTGGCATGGTAGCATTTCACCAGATCTGTACATTAAAAGCTAAATCAGATGTGGACCCTGTCAGGCTGCATTCTGATCAAACGGTGAAATAATGTTTTGAAGGATTTTGTGTTGGAGCAACCCTGCTGTCTCATGTTTGGAAAAAACAGCAGTCAACATTTCTCCTGAGGCAGCTGGAACTAGGCCCTGGGTGCGCTGATGACAGGGTGCTGCTGACGGGTGTCTGGGGCTGAGAGACTGCCAGACATGAAAAGGGCTGAGTGGTGGTGGGAGGCTGCATGGGCACACTGGGCAGTGCAGGAGATTAGCCTTTCTGCGGAAAGAGCAGTAATTGTTGAGGGCAACAACAAAGCTTCTAGCTCTGTTATTGCTGAAAAAAGAGGCAAAGGGGAAGTAGGAAATACTATTGTAGTTTCGCCGCTGAGGAAGGAAGGGTGTAATGCTGAGGGGGCACTGTACAGACCATAGTTTTTTTATTTAGCTAATTAAAAGATTGCTTCAATTTAAAAAATGTACAAGAAACTTAGCTGACAATCTAATGAAAATGCTGTTTTATTT
>NW_024619126.1:0-3585 GCF_008729295.1 Plectropomus leopardus | reverse complement strand
GTGAGTTCAAATTTAACATAGTAGAGAAAAACTTATCTTTCATGTTACTAACCAACAGACAGACCATTTGACTGCAGATGTGTGCACGCAAACATATTTAATACAGATTTCTAAAGCTGTTTAAACCTTCGAAACATGGGGAAAAAGACAATGAGCAACAACTTGGCAAGAAATTAGTAAAAGGTAATGAGAAAACGGACTGAATATTAGTTGGGGTTTTTTTTGTGGGGGGGTATTAGAAAATTTGAAAAAAAAAAATCAGAAAAATGTATTGATAACCATTATACTGTAATTATATAATTTTTTTTTTATTTCTAATCAAAATTTTAAATGAAGGTACAGAAAATAATATGCATATACATCTTATTTTTCTCATTTTCTTGTTTGTTTTTGTTTTTTCCTTTTTTTATTATTATTTTCAGGTAATTTTTTTGTAACTTTTTACTTTTTTTTAGGCCAGGTGTTGAGTTGCTCGTTGCCTTCTCTATATTTTTGAAAGAAAGTTACCAGTTACTCTGGTTTCGAAGGGCGAAATAAGAAGTTTGAAAACAGCGGCAGAAATATTTTTTACTCAAGTATAAGTAGTAATACCACAGCGTAGAAATGCTCTGTTACAAATACAAAGATTTCAGTTAAGTATACAAATAATAGCTTCACAATATATTTGAAGTACCAAAAGTGCACATACCAGAATGATGTTTATAATATTATTTGATTCCAGTTATTTATCTGTTGAAGTGTTAGGTTAGGTTAAAGGTTAAACTGAATTTTATTAATTATTTTATTTATTTTCTGATCATTTGTTAATTTGTTTATTTTCATTTGTTTTCACTTTTTTTGCATTTATTTCTTTAAGATCATATACTTAAGATAAATCTGAGTCTGCAAAAGTAACAAAAAACAAAATCCTGAGGTGTAGACAGACAGACACAAAGAGAGAGAAACAGTGAGGGAAATAGCAATATATTATCTATGTCCTTAAAACTTGTGATAATGATGATACTAAATATATAATTATAGCATTAAATTGATAAGTTTTCTGGCCATTGTTCCTAGATCTAAAAAAAAAAAATCTTTCTCTCTGGTGCATTTTGCATTCCAGGTTGCTTTTGTCCGAAATCAAACCCACTCAGATTTCAAAATGTTGTAACTGCTTGTAAAAGGCGTTTAAACACAGTCAAACTCTGTCTTTAAAAGTGTCAATACTGCTGTCGTTTCACAAGTGCCGTCTCTCTGGTTTTGCAGATGACGAACAATATGAATGGAATTCAAGTTTGTTTCATAGAATACACTCCAGCGGCTGCTGTCGACTGTATTGAGGTGGCCAACGGAGACGGGACGAAATTTGTATCATGGAGTTTGAAAACTGGACCAACTGTTGTTGGGTCACCTGTTCATAATGCTCTGCCGTCCATCAAGTCCAACTCAAGCTGTTATGTTGACCTTCATTTTAAACAAGGCACCCCTGGAACTGTGAGTTATCAGCGTCCATGTTTTCGGATTGATCGACTGTCGAGCCTTTTGTACGAAATGAACATTTCAAAGACAGTGTGACTCATGCAAGAAACATTTTACAAATTCATTTTCTCTCATTTTTGGTCATATCCAGAGTTTGTTCTTGTTTTGTTAGTACCCATTGATTTTTGGGATTCACCAGTGTTTTCTTATTTTTGCTCTTCTCTTTGGTGAGAGAACATTTTACGAGCGGTTGATAGCGCTTTTAACAAGATGCAAGAGACAAAACATCTCGCTTTCACAGTCCATAAATTGTTAAACAACACAAGGTAAAATTATTCTTACATTTCAGGAATATTTTAAAAATATAATGCAGGAATATCATTTCATTTAGATGAGGTTTTGGAGTAATTATAATGACTGTACTACTAAATGTCAAGACTAAAGGGATACTACTACTTGTTGCATTGATCCCAAATACTGTAATTTTAGTTACTGTGCTCAAATACAAATTTGATGTAACTTTTCTGTTATTTGAGTATTTTAATCTCATGTCACTTTCCACTTCTACTCCACTACAGTTCAGAGGGAAATACTCTGAACTGTAGTGGAGTATAGTGGCAATAGTACTTTTTATACCACTTCTATTATTAGATTATTTTTTTACATGTTAAGATTTAAACACACAAACCCAAAATATGAAAATATACAAGTGCAGCTGAAACAATTAGTTAACAACGATGTCTTTCATTGTAGGAGTCATTTTCATGGAAAAAACATTTCATAGTTCCAGCTTCTCTTTTAAAATTTCAAAACATTTCCCTGAAATCACATTTACTTTATTTAACAGTATTTTTTTATTCTTACAACCTTTTTGGTGTCATCTCTCCAGTCTTGTGCATGTGCCCGAGTCTTTGCACACGGCACCACACCAGTCCTTATACAGCGTTTTGGGGGCATTACCTGTGCCAACAGGTGACTTATGATAAAATGGGATTCATTGTTGAGCTCACCTGGCTCAGGGCAGATTTGGATGGTTAAGAACGATTGGTGCATCTGAAGCTGACTTCTCTTATATTTTCTCTTACAAGAAAATTAAGAAAAAATAAGAAAATGTGATGGAAAAAATGAGAGAAATTTAAGAAAATGTTGCTGCATGAGGCCCATTGTGTGGCAAAGGGAACTTCAAATCAAAGTTTTGGAAGCCATTACTGAATATTTCCTGTCTTTAATCTGTTTATACTTTCAGATACGTTGGTCTCTCTACAACTTCAATCAAGAAACGGCTTTGAAAATCATAAAAACGGATTCGTATTCCTCCGCACTTGTAAGTACATATTAGATGTTACTCAGAGACGGACCTGAGTCTGTTACAATGGCAGCTTATGTCCTCAAACCAATCTGCAGTTAACTTAACAGAAAACCAATTTTGTTCCTGTCATCACAGTTTAGTCTGTGTGACCCAAAATTATCCTAAAAATGAGCCCAGAATGTCGCTAACCATCTTGACCTTTAAACTTCCATCTGTAACAGGACAGAGGGAAGATTTTTATCCACCATCTCCCGGTTTTGGTTCTTTTTTCTCATCTGAACAAAGACGATTATCAGGAATTACACGTCGCTTTTCACAATTTGCACAGCTTGAACTAATCGTAAAATGTTATGTTTTGTTTTTCTGCCTCTGGCACAAACAGCCATTTGGTGGTCAAAAGTAGAAGGTCACTGTGAACTTTTGTGGCTCATTCTCGTGAATAGGATATCTTTCGGACACCTTGAGGGAATTGCAAATTGCAAATTTGGCACACGTTCTCACTTGGTACCTGTACCCTCATGTCCAGCTCATTATTGTGAACACAATATATCAAGACGAACTTGAGGGAATTTAGCTTAAACGTCCACCTGGACTCAAAAACTGATCAGAATTTGGTCAAAGAAACATGTTTTGGGCCAATGCTCAAGAATTCATGTTTGATTATGACAAAGTTTCACACAAATGTCTAAAAGGATATAAAATGATGACATTTTGTATCCAAAAGGTCATCGTCACTGTGGCATCATGATGTTATGCAAAAACACTTTTCTGGCCATTACTCTGTGCTGCTCTTTTTTCCAAAAAATGTAACAATATTT
>NW_024619125.1:0-1057 GCF_008729295.1 Plectropomus leopardus | reverse complement strand
GCTGCCTTCAGAAGATACAACATAACACATCATAGCTGCAAAAATGTAAAAATCCAAATAAACACATGCTCAATTTGCCTCATCTCCTCTTTATTTTGCCATTAGATTTTTAGCATGTGAGCAAAGAAAACAAGGCATTAACCATTTGTCTACATTATTTTTCTGAGTTACTTTACTGTCACAGCTCATACTTCCAGGGTTTACGTGAAGCTCTTGAACGCAGCAAGGGAGGAGGGGGGAGGGGGCGGGGCGTTTAATTTACCTGCGAAAAATAAAACGGCGGATTAAAGGTGCAGACTGTCCATCCTCACAGAGCCACGCCTGAGCAGCTGGACCGCAGGACAGAGCAGCTGAAGACAAGAGACACAAGCGGCTTTTTTTTACGGAACAAAGAGTGGAGCGGAAACTGTGCTGCAGACACGGACACACACAGACCATCCGAGCTCACCTACAGTGCCTGCAGCTGAACGACAGGTGAATTATCGTTATTATGTCGTTGTATTTTAGAGCTGGCTGGTGTTAACTGTGTCCTCAACAGTTGGCAGCTCTTGTGAGCTCGTGCGCACTGAACTTTTTGAAGTTTAGTGATTTAAAAAAGTCCGTTTTATTTGAGAAAGACGTGTAATTGTTTGGCTGGAAATGCCCAGGTGTTTTCATCAGGCGACATACAGGAGCCGTTTAAACCCGAGCGTGCTCAGTTATCGCCAATAATTAGGCTAAATAATTTGTATTATATGTTGTTCTTTATTTCAATCTTTTAGGAGGACTTTTGCTGAGTCGAGACTGTTCTGACATTCAGTTAAAAGCTAAGGGACTGTTCTTTAATTATGAAAGAGGACGGGGTGGTCCCAAATGGGAGAGGCACTTGAATACATTTTTAAGGACTGTGGGGGGATATTCAACTTTAAATGGTCGTGTTTCATATGTATTTAAATATTTTAAGAACTCCAAAACCTACAAGTGGGTTTAAGTGGGCATGTTTTTTCATAAATCACGTGTTTTGTTATAGCCAGGAACTGTAAATGTGGTTGTCTCTGGTGAAATGAGGGTCATGCAT
>NW_024619124.1:0-3765 GCF_008729295.1 Plectropomus leopardus | reverse complement strand
CAGCACCTCCTCTGATAACAGCACCTCCTCTGATAACAGCACCTCCACCAGCACCTCTACCAGCGGGGAACTCGGGTCCAGGCTGTCCATGCTGGACCTCCATGTCTTGTCCAACTGCAGCATTGAGCGAGCCGAGATGATAGTGAGCAACTGTATAGAGTCTGCGACAGAGGACTTTGCAGTATCCCACCCCATCCTGGAGCAAGGGTCAGTAACAACCCACCTGCGTCCTGAAAAAGCTCACACAGGTCTCTCTTGAAAATGAGATCTCACTAACCTGATTTTATAAAGGTTTATGTGTAAGTTTGAGGTTGAAGAGGACGGATGCTGTATGAAATATTCTGAGAGAAATATTGACTCTCTTTTGGCTGCAGAAATCACCTCTAAATTCATATAAATATCATAGGAATTCATTTATTGAAATAAATGAATTCCTATGATATTTATTTCAATATTATATGAATTTTTATTAGGACAATGTACATTAATTTACTCTCTGTAAACGTGCCAGTGTTAGCCACTCGGCTGATTTTCAACTGCAGTCCTTTTTGCAAGATGTTTTAAAATCTGTAAAATGATAAAATTCACATAACAAAAGTAGCAGGACACCATGAAGAAAGCAACAGACAAACAAACAGAAACTCCAAAGACAGAACAACAAACCATGCAAAGCAGCAAGAAACAGCAGAACAGCAACAACATGTAGCATTTTAACACAAATAACCATGCACACAACATGCAGAGCAGCAACAGCTGATCAAATAAAATACACCAGTCATAATTTAGACCTTAATAAAATGCCAAAGATGCAGTTAGGGGTTAACAATATGTTCATGTGCACTCAAACACAGGCAGTGTTATGCAGGTTGTCAATAAAACAGATAATAAGAATTGATTCTAATAGTTTGTCGCTCTTTTTCTTCCAGGTGTGTCTCGTCCAACAGCACATTAGAGGTCGTTACCCAAAGATCCAACTCCAAGGTTTACCGCCTCGATTTGAGCACCATCGAGACCCAAGGATCAACGGTTTGTACAACATTTAATACATTTTTTCAGTTCTTCTCTGCTGGGTATTTTCTTAAAGTCGGGGTCGACAGATAATCGGCCCGGCTGATTATTGGGGCCGATATCTGGCATTTTGCAGATGATCTATAAAGGCTTTTAATTTAATGATTGCAGATCAAGTTAATTAATTAACGTGCAAAGAAAGTGTCAGCATGGGAGGAACTTTTACTTTGTAAAATCTCCAAAAGCTATTTTTTAAATTAATTTTTAATTTATTTTTTCTCAACTTTATTTTTTAAAAAAGTCACTGGGTACTTTTCAAACTCTAAATATTAACAAAGATTTTTCTATTTTATTGTAAGTGCATATCGGTTCTAAATATCTGTTATCAGTCTCATGAACTACTAATAATCGGTATAATCAGCAACATCACTTTTCTTATGCTGTTTTAAGATCTTTTGTAAGTATTTAAACCTTTAAACCGCAAGAAAAACGTGGAAAAATGAGCAACTTTGTTAAGAAATGTTCTACAAACTCAAAGAAATTAGTGGATGTAGAGAATTGATACAGAAAAATGATCATATTTACACATTTCTATATACATATAAATCATGTTACAAAATTATAGTTTTTAATGTTTTTGTTTCATGTTTTTTAACACTTTGAAACCAGGGTAACTTGGTTTGATGTCTTCCGAAAATGGAACTTAAGACCAACTGACAAAGAAATAAGACAAAAAAAGTTGCTATAAGTGCAAAAAAATGACCGTAAAAAAATAGCCACTTCCAAACGAACCGAAAAAAAACAAACAAGACCTGCAGAAAGGTACTTAAAAATGAAACGTCTGTAAAATAAAATTAACAGATAATATTTTAATGCTAAATAATATTTAATTTGGATACTTCTATGGACATTTTCCCTAGCTCCTTTAGAAATAATTTTCCAAATCTACTCATTTCTCGCAGTAAATGGGGCATTTTTTTGCCAAGTTGCTTATTTAATAAGCCAAAAGTTGAGTTCAGAGGTTTAAAACTTGTCAAAAGCATATGAATGAAGCACAAGAAAAGTGATGTGTATCCTGGTGTTTTCGCTATTTTTTGGGGTCGTTTCTTTTTTTGTTGCTCATTACCTTCTTCCCACGTTTTTGGAACAAATCCAGCCAGTTCGCTGAGGTTTCAAAGCGTTTTACCAGTGATTCAAGTCTAATTAATACTTAAAGTTGCTGTTTTTTAACTGTCTCCGCTCCGCTAACTTGCATCTGTTAATTTTGTGTCTCACAGATGTATGTTCAGTGCACAGTCAATCTGTGCATCTCCACCATGCCGTCTGAAAAGTGCCCCGATCTGTGCGCTCGCACCGTTAATCACAGAAGTCTGATCAACAGTTTGTTCACCAGCAGCTACACCATCAGATCAGGACCCGTCAGCCTCGTGGTCACCACTGCTGCGCCGACCACGACAACAGTCGCCAAACCTTCGACCGCAGCAGCCACAACTGTGACTACTGCTGCAGCCGTCGTTACAACCACGGCAGTCCAGACCACCTCACATGGTGAGACCTCCAAACCAGCCTCCGTGTCTTTGTTTTTCATGTGTTTGCCTCTGCATAGAGCTGACAATTAGCTTTGTTTTTCGTGTGTGTGTGTGTGTGTGTGTGTGTTGTAGTGTTTTGTTCAGATATGCAAATCCAACATAAACCATACTACAGGGACAATTCAGTGTGAAGACAACACGTATGCTGCTACAGTTTATGAAGGATTTTATAGTGTTTTCTTTTTCTTCTCTTTTGTTTTGTTTTGTTTTATTTTATTTTATTCTTTTTTTTTTTTTAATAATTTTTTTTGCAGCCAAAACATTACAAAAAAGACAGCTACAAAAGAATTAATTTCAAGCCTGTTTCGGCAATAATAAATCACAACAAAGCCAAGTGCTTAAAGGTTGTAAATAAATGGACAAGCCAAAAGGCTAGCTGGCAGGTAAACGAGTGAAAGCACCCAAGGATAGATAATTTTTTAAAGTAAATAAAAAAATTAACAAATAAATTAATCAATAAGTAAACGAAAAAAGAGAGAAAAAAGAGAAGGAGAGAAAACCTCATGGTTCAGGTCCATTTCCATTCGGTTCCTGTTCCAGACAGCCATCTCTATTATGTGAAGGATATTTTAAAACAAAAATAAAAAGTCCCATTTTGATCCATTTGGTCCCAAATAAAGAGAGAATAAATTAGTCAAATAAAATAACATAAGAAAAGTGGGGAAAAAATGCGAATTTACTTATGACTTGTTATCTTGTTTGCACAGCAAGACATTAAAATTTCCAAACGAAAATCCCCAAATTCCCCAATATCCAAAACTATATATACATTACAGAACAAGTGAGAGGAACGTTAATCCCATAACTGTGATTGACAGCTGATTTTTTCTTCTGTGTGGATGTGCTGACAGTTTCAGCAAACATGAACGTTATTTTCATAAAAGTTACCAACTGCAGCTTTAAAGGCTGTAAACTGATCAGCTGAGAGGCCCCTGATTTAGCAACGCTGCTGCAAAATGCCCGGAGAGCTGCGTTCAACTGAACTAAACAACTGCTCTGAGCCCCACAGCCACCAGAGGGCCCCAAAATTAACACAGTAAAGGTGTTTCTCAGGACAAGGCAAGGCAGTTTTATTTATGAAGATTATTTCATACACAGATAAATGTAGTAGTAGTATTTTATTCAGTAATCACACATAATACAATAAACATAAATATAATATATAATA
>NW_024619123.1:0-2404 GCF_008729295.1 Plectropomus leopardus | reverse complement strand
ATAACGTAAAACAGTCGAAAAAAAACAACCAAAACGGCCTTTCTATACCATTCAGTCCATTCTATCAAATGAATTCCCACGCTGAGTGGATGTAGAGTGATGGGTTGAAGTCCCTCTCCATCGGCTGTCTGTCAGTCTCTGGGATCGGTGAAACCGTCAGTGTTGACACCTCCGTCACCCATTGAGGTAACTGTGTGTTTTCAAAGTCAAGTCGCCTTTAGCTGATCCGTCTCCGGCCAACACAGGATGTGGGTGCGTCCCCCTACAAAGCTCCAGGTCGGTGGCAGGATTCTTGTTATGTTCCTTTGGTGGGCCAGCAACCCCTTTGGTAGTCAGTTGTCCACCTTGACAGGGCCTGAATCACTAGGCCGGATGGGTACTATGTCCTGCACCTCTCCCCGCGATATCTTCTCCCACTGGCCCAGGTTGTCCCTGCAAACACAAACATCTCTGTCAGATTCGGATACTGCATGTGGGTTTACGATCAGGGCCGTGACACTAATGCAGACATTTCATTTCTCATTGCAGGAGCTTAGAATCTGAAATAAATTTTGTTTAGGCTCAACTGTTTCCAACACGGCGGCCAGATCACATACTTTCTCATTTAAAGTTTAACAGTACACTAAAATACGCCTCACATTTCAGGAAAGAAATAGGCAACATAGGAACAGAATCTTGATTCATATTTGATCAGTTTGACTGTTTGAACATAGTTTACGTTCATGACTGACATGATTGACAGCGGCATTTGAAGCAATTCAAGGAGGCAGAGGAGTATGACTTTTTCACAGACTGTCAGTGGACAGCTGTGTGGACGCAGTGAGTGTCAGCTTTACCAACTAGAGCTTTAACAAGGTATTATAATCATTGTTTTGCAACTTTAAATCATGTTTATAAACTTCTCATAAACCAATTATTAACCAATAAGGTATATACTTATTATATAGAAAGTATTACAATGTGTGCATTAATAAACTGTTGAAATACAATAAATTACAGCATTACGAATAATTTGCAAACATTGCTAATTATCATTTGTTTGTTTGTTAACAGCAAAATAACTATTCACCCTATCCTATCCTATTCACTTAAGTTGAATTGAAAATCAATTGACAATTAATGATGGTTATTAAATCAATAAGAGTATGACAGTTATTCCAAACACACTTGGGTTCATATTGGCCTTTTGATTTGATAAAGCACCTATCAGTTGTATATTTGTGACTAATCAACAGCTATCAATAAACTTTTTAAAGGGGGGAATTAAATGTACTACTGCAGCTATTGATGGGGTTAGCTAGTTAGCACACAATACTATAACTCTTAACAGCCACAAGGGTGTGCACCTGATGTTAAAAATGGTATTCAGAAAATATTGTCAGAGACACAAACTTTAAAACACAGAGTATAAAATAAATGAAATATCAACATCAGAATCAGATTATGGTTCTTAAATGTCATACACATTGCAACAAAATTACAAAGGCTGCATTAAACCAAACCAAGCTGTGTATAATGAATTTGTCCTGGTAGTTTTCAGACCAAAAACGTCAAGCTTGATGCTAAAATAAACAATGGCCAAATGCATGTCACCACAGCCAGGCAGCAGCAGTGAAATTCATTAGTCATGTGCAGCAGTGGCCCCATCAGGTCTTGCTGTCATGAAGGTAACCTCTCCCCCCGTGCTATAATCAAACCTGACACACGAGTGCAGTCAGTGCTGCCCTTTGCTGCTATTCCTTTCACTTCGCCAGCCCGATGCAGTTTACACGTCCGAGCAGATCCCACAACATGCAGCCGGGCTCCGCGGGGTCTAGGCCCGCTGCCCACCCAGGGCCCGGTGCTGACGTACAGATGGGGCTTAAATATTACACTGCACACTTTGTTTGCATTCCCTGCAGATCAAGGTCACAATGTTTTAAAGACCAGCGGGTTACCCCAGGAAGGGCAGGCAAATGTGCCATATGATCCTGCTCAACGAGCAGAAATTACACATATAAATACATTCCTACACTCTTATCGAACGCGAAAGCAGACACGCACACATACCGACACAATGTCACACCACACAAACACACACTAGTGCACAATGCAAGCATGTCCTGTTAGTAGACTGTATTCTTTATTGAAATGTGTCCATCTGAAAATGTTTTCTTGCAAAAGTCTGTTTAATCAAATATCAGTGCAATAGTATGTGTGTGTTTTGTTTGTATTTTCAGTGGAACTCCAGGAATCTGCGCCTTTACACACACTCCTTATCACCTCTAATCTTATTTGTCTGGCCAACTGCTGCTGGTCAGATGAGGCCAGCACGCACGTCATTCGTTGCGCTTTAAGCTGCTGTCAGTGCATTTATTGCCTCATCAGGAATCAGCATGAAGATTTTATGTGAGGAAACTTTTTG
>NW_024619122.1:0-4960 GCF_008729295.1 Plectropomus leopardus | reverse complement strand
TCAGAAAACTTCCACTTCAAAAGTTGTGAATATCACATCAGGGGAGCATTTATATGGTCACTGTACACACAAACCCATCTGACCACAGCATCTGATCCAGAAAACACTCCATATGACAATTATTATTATATGCATTTTTCTTTTTTTTTTGTGGTTTTAACTATATTAAGTGTCCATTAATAAATTAAAAATATAACAACTAAATGAAAAAAAATTGTTACATCTTACAAAAGCTTATCAGTGGCAAATAAATCTAAATAAAAGCTATTATTACTACTACTACTACTACTCCTAATTCACAAAGTGCCTCACAAAAAAGGCAATAAAAACATACAATCAATGACAACAAAGGCAATACAAAAAAAACCTGTTGATTAAATAATGTCGGTCTAAACTAATAACTTCTAATTAATTTATAAAAGAACTGGATCAATCTATGGGATTTCTGACTAAATTAAGCCCATATAGTTTGGGATTCCTCCACTACACTTATAACATATACAGAAGGCAGTCCCAGCTAGCAAATTTTCGTTCTAAATACACAGTGTTTTCATCGCAGGCCTCAGTAATATCCTAAGAAACGTGTTTAAAATGTTGCTTTGAAAATGTTTTTTTTCTTTGTTCTCATGTAACATTGTGGGAATGTTTAATAAAGAACATTCTATGATCTGTCGCCTCTCAACATCCTCAGAATGTTACAGTTATAACATTAACGTTAGTCCGTACTTAACCTTATAGGTACATTATATTAAATGATAAAGATCCTTAAAAGGTTATTTAAACATCCCATTAAAATGTTCTCTTTAAAACATTATTACAACTTTGGGTAATTTTAGCAAATTGTGGGAACGTTCCCTGCTAGCTGGAGTCACTCTTCTTTTATATTGTTTTTAATATTACATCTTTCAAAAATGCATGCTTGGTAAAATTTGTCAGCTTGATAAAGTGTTGGTTTTTGCCTCAGTTGTAACGCCTGCAAGCGTGACACTAAAATCAAAAAGTTTCTGCACGAACTTCAAAATGTAGCCCGGTTAAACTAAACCGATATCCCAAGTGGATTTAATAAACAATAAGTGCTCCACGAGAACACTGTCTAGTTTTAGTGAGTTTAATCCCAAAATTTAAGTATCTCTCTGACCGGTTCGTAGACATTAACTCTACAAAAGTTCAAGAGCTACACGTTTGGTAAACTGATTTGAGGTCTTACCGCTTTCCTGTCGCCCTGAACCGACTCCGAGAGCAGGAAGAGGAGCAGCGCGCGGCAGGTGAAGGTGAGCGCGAGCATCGTTCCTGCCACAGCGGAGCAGAGAAGCGGCCGCGTGCCCTGTTGTTTCGAGGTTTCAAAGCGCCGCAGTGCGCGCGGGGCGGCCACAGCCAGTCTGCAGTGATGATGAAGATGAAGAGTCTAAACAAAGACCGAGCAACGGCACGACTTCGGCGTCACTTTTTCGGACGTCCTCGAGCTGCTCATAGTGTTGTTCGTGGCCTCGAGCCGCTCCGAGGAGACACACCAGCGCGCGCTAAAGCAGGTCGGTGGTGCGTGCGCAGGTCAGACCTTCTTCTCTCCAAAAGGTACTGCCCATTTCCGCTCCTCATGCCTGAAAACAGTTAATACAGTCCATGAGGTGACACCAATAGATCGCAGAGGGCCACCTCAGTGATTGATTGCCATTATTTTTATTGACAAAAATGTACTTTTGTGTTAAATGCACGCTCTAAAACAGAGATATCCTGAAGTCTAAGCCATCGTGACACCACGTGTTCTCTTTGGTTGCTATAAAAATACAAACGCATCTGCAAAACTCAAGACTGAACAAAAGGTTTATCAGCTGGTAAATGGTTTATCTGATGCAAATTTGACTAAATGTATAAACAATTATGTCAGTTTCTGAATTTTATTGACATGTAAGGAAATATTTGATAAAAAAAAAAAACAGGCATTTGTATCACATACAGAGTGATAAAAGTCGTAAAACTCTCTGAAAATATGCTAATGCAACTTCCAAGGCTGCATTATCATAAACACCTTGAGACAGTTATATCAAAGTGAAACCAAACTTTTCACTTGTTTCTGCAGCTTTTAGGGGCCGCTCTTTATTTATCAGAGGAGGGGGTGGCTGGGCTATGTCTTAATTTAACCATTTGAAACCTGGTTCGACATAATCTTGTGCCGCCTTCAGACACTTATAAACTCATAAAAATTGGTGTTATTTAAAAAAAATGAATGCGAAAAAGGCCATTAGGGACATAGCAAGAAAAGACAGGCAAATTGCAGAAACAAAAGTAAATTAAAGCTGCAAGCAGCAATAAATGGGCACTCGCACCCCCACTCTAGTCAGGGACTCAGACTGTCCCGATCTTTAATCTCAGTGAAAGTCGGAAAATGCACACAGACAGTTTGGACCTTTGAGTGAGATATTTCACACAGTGTAGTATTATCCTATGATGACTAGGTGATGCTGGAAAACACAAAATCTAAGTCATCCTGCTCTACATTTGTAGACCAAAGCATGTTAATTCCATGTAAATCAAACAATAATTGTGTTACAGGGTATACTTCCTGTTGCCAGTAGGTGGCACATTGAGTATCATGGTTAACTGACGATTTGATGCGTTCAGGGCTGCAACCTGATCACACCCATAAAAAAATTTAGGGCTAATTGGGTTATGCAAACCCAAGTTACAGTAGCTTCCTGGTTGCTGGCGAATACTGTATTGCCACTGTAACGGCATGCATTAAAAACATATTATCTTCACAAGGAGGCATCATGAAGGTCTTAAAGTAGCTTTTGTTACCAAGTTTGAGATGAATGTGGTCAACCTGTAAGGGGATGCACCTAAAAATATAAATCATGTCACATGTCACTTGTTTGAATATCTTTAAACATCATCTTGGACTAACTTCTGACATTTCATAGACTAAACGACTCGTAAAAAGAAATAAATCAGTTGATTAATTAATAATGATAAGAATCATTTCAAACTGCGGCGCTGGGACCTATCTGTAAGCCTTTGCTGCTTTGAGTTGCGTAGCTTCGAATCCCACTGGGCAGAAGTTATGGTTCTGGCAGTGGTAAATGTAGGCCATAGACTCGTCTGTCAGCCCTTGTGTCAGTTTCATCAAGGCTCCTTCAGCTGAAAAGATTTTAACGCTCATCATTTTTGTTTTGCCTCCTTGTGAGCAAACATGCAGTTTGACAGCTGAGGGACTCACCCGTCTCTCCTGCTGTCTTCTGTTTTCCGTGCAGTTTGTACAGAATGTAGGAGCAACCTCGCATTCAAAATTGTCATTGATTTGTCTAAACCACCTGGAAGAGGAACGCACTTATTTCTGAGCTGCATACATGAATACATATTAACCCTTTGAGCCCATTTTAATATTACACACACCCATCGCACCAAGTGGAAATATCATGTATTTTCTCCATATGCCAAATATGGTTAAAATGACATCAGGTGAAAAATAGTAAAAAATAAAAAATTTCAAGGCAAAAGTCGGCAATGACACCCAGAAATAATTAAATGCATGTTTTTATACATTGATGGCTGTTTGATCAAAAGTTGCAGTTTGAATGGGATTCAATGGTGCATTTTTTGCACTTAACAGTGTGAATGTAAAAATTTTGTTTCTACAGTGTGTTTAAGGCTTATTGTGGGAACTGAGCTGCAAATGTCAAGAGTAAACAATAATACACAATCTTGCCAAAATGTATGCTGTATGCATTAACACAGCCAAAATTATCCAAAAAAGCACCAAACAGGCCCTAAAGGTTAGTAAAGTGGTTCATATAACAAGATCAGACAAAAAGTTTGCTGTACTGCATTAAAGTAGCGTTGCCAACCAAACTTGATTTCTTCAAAAGGCGGCTGAAAACCTAGAATATGCAGAGCCTCCTCCTGAGAGATGGGCGACAGACTGGAAATACAAATAAATACACACTCAGTGTCAGAGGAGCTGCATGTTTCCATGAGGTCTGATGGAGGATGTGAGGTGCTGCTTACCTCCCTTCACCCGGTGTGCTGTACAAAAAGTTCCAGCAGGAAACCAGAGAAGAGATTCTACATGAAGTCTTGTACTGAGGCCAACTGATGCAGTACCTGCAGCACAGACAATAGTAAAAAAAAACAGAATATATTAATATTAATATTATGCATTTCTCCATACTGAGATTACTTTTTCAAATCTCTTTAATGCAGTCAGCACAGTGTATGTCAATGTGGAAAATCATTTCTCATATCTTTGACACAAAAGGCATTAGATGACGTCACCTTTCAAATTCAATAGACTGTCAGACTTCTATAATAATATATATTATGATATGATATGTTTCTTACTTGTTCTTGTTTTCCTTGTGAGCACAGCGTTAAAGTCTGTTGTGTCGATCTCTCAGGCCAGAATAGGTTTCGTGTGGCTGGAGGACACTTCCATCATGTCACAGTCCCGATCTGATCCCACATGGGCGCCTCCAGACTGGCCGTGGGTTTGGGCTTCACCAGAGACAGTCCGTCGTCCTGCTTGTTGGGGACGACGTCCCTGGCTGCATTCAGGGGCCAGTACACAAAGAGGGCCTGGTTGAGGAGAGCATTGTCGGAGCACATTGTGTCGAACTTCTCCGGGGAGTGTGTGACCGGGCAGGTCCACGGCAGGTGGAGCTCCACACTGGAAGCCCTCCTCACTCTGGCAGCGTCCCGGGTGAGGGAGCAGATGAGACCGTGGTCCTCCTCTCCATCGGCGGGCCTCTGTAGAGGGCTATCAAATTTAAATTTGTATATCCAATTTTAATAATTTACAGTATTCATAATTTATATGATAAAAAAATGAATAATTGACATCCATGCAAAAATATTGCAATACTATGCTGCATGGTCTAAATGCTGCATTAGTAACTGAACAAGAAAATTACCTGAAACTAGCACAAAATATACTAAATTAAAAGGCAAAAACAGGAAACAACCTTTA
>NW_024619121.1:0-3514 GCF_008729295.1 Plectropomus leopardus | reverse complement strand
GTCTGAGATATATTTTACAAACGCGGCGATGGATTTATTTTGCATCGCAAACAAGTTTGAAGTTTGAGCCGAGGAAATCCGGAGCGCCTTCAGACGCTCGTATATTCTCACACGCTCGTCCTGATGCTCCTTAATCATAAAATGATTTCCTGGACGTCAGTGTTTACTGCTTACCTCTTTTTTTCTCTTTATGCACCAAAAACAGATTCGTCTGTCTCAAATCTTTCAACCATCGCTGCCCTCATATGGTCTCATCCCGAGTCATCGCATGTTGTCGCTTTGCAGTGGACTTCCACATCTACATATCACGCTCTAGGTTTCCCGCTGCGACTTGATGCTCTGGGACGCTCCTACCGTGACGTCAACAAACACGCGCTGGAACGGATGGTTAGGATCACGGGGAGGAGGCACACGGTGAGGAGTGAACGGCAGACTGCTGAATGAAAGTCAGGCGTTTGTTTGATCGATCCGCCGCTCCTCCCGCTCGCCCTGCAGGACCTTTGTGCTTTTAATATGAAGTGGTGATCAGCAGTGATACCTGACGCCGTCCTTCAGAGCTCCGTCCGGACAGTTTCTCAGGTGACATCGCCCGTGTGCGTTGCATGTGGACGCGCCCGCCGCCTTCCAGCCATCCGCCAGCGTACAATAACAATGACATTGGTTCGGTCTGAACACCTTCTCATTTGACGCCGTCTAGTCACATTCCAGCTGCCCGCAGAAGGGGGCTTTAGGCGTCACATTCGCACACCGAAAGTACTGACAGAGCGGCGCTCTTTGACGACTGATAACAGGCTGTATGTTACGCTGTTACTGGCGGCATTTTAACCTGACCCCGTCCTCATGTCACCACAGCAGGTGCCGCTGGATGTCTGCCGTAATAACACACAGTGCATCATGTGACTCCTGGCGTGCGGATCCTGGCCAGATTTACAGCGGACGTGGAGGTAGTGCTTGACGGCAAACTCCCCGAACCGCAGCGTGTTTCACGCTCACGGCGTTCACACTGACGGCGTCGTGGCTGTAAGGCTGCTGCAGAGCTGCCTGCTGCGGTGAGCTCTGTATTTCCACATTTATAAGCACGAATCGTTAATGAAGTCGGGCAGCTCCTGCATTGTCAACAAATGTTTCAAAATTTTTTAAAAAGTCTTCTTAGCTTGTGTGATCATTTCACACGCTCACACACACACACACACACACACACACACACACACACACACACTCGGGGAGTTAGTTTAGAGACTGATGTCTCTCTCTGTCTAACAGCATCACATTGAGTCAGTAAATCTGTCCCGGCGGTGACCTCTGACCTCTGCAGTTGTGTAATCACTGGGTGAATCTGACCCCACAGATTTCGTCTCCGTCCTGTCTCATTGTCTCATTCAGCAGCACCGTAAATATCCCACGTCTCAGCTGTTATTTCATCTCTCCGCTGCACTGAATTTATGAAGGTAGTAAAAATCTCTGCAGGTTTGTCTCTCGGGACGCCGCCATTGGGAAGAGTTCGATTTATACCGGAGATGGAGATAACCTCTGCTCTGCAAAGTGCTCAGCAGCCACATCCAGGCTGACACTCGTCTCTCCGTCCACCTCGTCTCTCTGTGTCTCACTTGTTTCCTCAAAGTCCTTCTTGTCTGTCCCCGTCAGCGCCTGTTTCCTCTCAGCACGTCTCCTGACAAAACCGAGGATTTACTTTTTTAACTAACTCACGACTGGTTCCATTTGGTCACGCTCTCGAGTGACGCTGGACGTGGATGCGCCCGGCCGTCAGCCGGTGTTTAATAACAACGCTGCTTGTTCTGTCTGAACGTGTTCTCGTGTGACGCCGTCCTGCCGCGTTCCAGCTGAACGCAGAAGGCGGCTTTTGGCGTCACGCTTCTATGAGGCGACATTTGACATTGTTGCCAACGGCATCATGAAAAACAAGATCACCATCACCAATGACCCGGGTCGCCTCAGCAGGGAGGACACTGAACGCCGAGGGCGATGTCCAGCGTGACAAGGTGAACGAACGGCCTGGAGTCGTATGTTTTCAACATGAAGTGGACGATGAAAAGTTTGCTGCCAAGATCAGTGAGGACGGCAGAGCAGATGTATTTGTTGAGGGCTGGCAACTTCAACAATTACATGAATATCAAAAATCTTTTCAATTTATTTTAAATCAATCAACAAGTCAAGATTTTCTGGGCTTTTTTGGGGATTGTTGAGGCATAAAATGTCAACACGTTCTCATCCCGAGTCGTCAAATGTTGCCGCTTTGCAGTCCGCTGCGTCCGCTGATGCAACATGGTTAAAAACATGGCAACCAACGCTGGGATGTCAAAAAACTCACATGCTGGCACGGATGGTTAGGTGCAGGGGAAGGTGGTAAGGTGTAGAAAAAATAAAGCATCAGGTTTAGACAGGAAGTGAACACCAGACTTCTGTATGAAAGTCCGGGGTTTGTTGGATTCATCCACCATCCCTCCCGCCCACCGTATGGGGACCTTCTTCCTCGTTATATTACGTTTCCGCCAGAAGCGTTTCAAACTGACGCCATCCAGCAGCACGTCATGCAGACGCAACAAGTTTTGTCTGGTGTCACTGTCAGCTGCCGCCACCCGCCGGCGTATCATACAGCCCTGAAAGGCGGCTGTCAGCCGTGCTCTTTAGGGGAGGTTAAACTCCTCAGACTGCTTCCTCTCAGTCGTCACACTTCAATCTCTCTGTGTTTAATTCTGCATTTTGATGCTCTGAAACATCGCTCAGGTGTCACGGCGGTCCGCAAAGATCCGTCTCCATCACTGAAGACGTGCACATTTAATCAGCCGGCTGTTTGAGATGCCGGCGGTTTATTGTGGTAAACGAGCCGAGTACAGAGGTGAGGAATTAATGGAGAGTCTAACGACTGTACGCGACGGTAATGGAGCTCTTTGTGCATCAGCGGCTTCGGGTTCACGGGGTTAATGAGGTGTTACTGTTTTCAAACGGTGATGGAGAGAGCCGAGAGCGACGCAGAGAGGAGAGGAAGTCATCTGTCTTTGTGATGACGTTTTCAAAGTTTAGGATGTAAACAATCCAGGACAGTACAGGAGCAATAAACTCCATTTTTCTATTCTTCTCTTTATTCAGCTCTTTCTGCGACACTTTGCCGTTCATCACGACTCATCTTTTTTCCAAATTTGCAAAACTATAAATTCAGTAGTTGGTAATCGATGTAATGCATCAGTTCAAACACGCAGTTATATATGGTTTTTTCTTCTTAAGTTTAATTCTTCATTTACGCCGACCCCCCCATCAGAGACCGCTGAGTGTTTCTGTTCTGTGACACACACACACACACACACACACACACACACACACGCTGCCTCTCTGTTGTGTTTCTGCACGCTGCTGCACTGAAGGTCGTCATGTTGGCAATTTTTCAACTGAGCTGAAATTAATTCGAGCCGCCTGCCTCTATCTGGCTCTGTGTGTCTGTTCGGAGGAAGAGGACGATAAATCAGATGAGTTAACTTTTGCTTTTGTCTGCGGGGGC
>NW_024619120.1:0-4759 GCF_008729295.1 Plectropomus leopardus | reverse complement strand
GGTCACATTTTTGCCATACTATAGCCTTGCTTTTTGGGTCATTTTTTCAACATGCCACTTTAAGGTGTTTTTGGCCATTTTTTAAAAATGCATTGCAATGGCATGTCTTGACAGGCTATTTTATGCAGTTTTCAGGTGTTTTCAGCTGTTTTTGAAACATGTCATTTTTTACCATTTTGACATTTTTGCCATACTATAGCCTTGCTTTTGGTGTCATTTTTTCAACATGCCATTTTAAGGTGCTTTTGGCCATTTTTCCAACATTGTTTGCCATGGCGTGTCTTGGCAGGCTATTTGATGCAGTTTTCAGGTGCTTTCAGCTGTTTTTGTGACACATTATTTTTTGACATTCTCACATTTTTGCCATACTACAGCCTTTCTTTTTGGGTCATTTTTCCAACATGCCATTTTGTGGTGTTTTGGGCCATTTTTGCAACATTGTTTGCCATGGTGTGTCTTGGCAGCCTATTTGATGCAGTTTTCAGGTGTTTTCAGCTGTTTTTGGGACATGCCTTTATTTGTCATTTTTTGAAATTTTTGCCATTTGGGTCAATTTTTGGATACGCCATTTTGTGATGTTTTTGGTCGTTTTTGGATTATTCTATGCTATGGCCTGTCTCAGTAGGCTAATTTATGCAGTGTCAGGTGTTTTCAGGTTTTTCTCTAATGTCATTTTTTGATATTTTTGCCATGCTATTGTATTGCTGTTTAGGTCATTTTTGCCATTCACCATTTCCTGGTGTTTTGGTCATTTTTGTCATGGGCTATCCCGGCATGCTATTTTCTGTCACTTTCAGGTGTTTTTGGGACATGTCATGTTTTGACATTTTTGCTGTATTATAGCCTTGCTTTTGGGCATTTTTTTCGACATGCTATTTCCTGGTGTTTTTTGTTCTGTGCTATCTTACATTTTTTGACGGGCTAAATTATGAAGTTTTTGGACTTTTTTGGCCTCTATTCCCACTTGGCCATTTTTTTGATGTGCTAAATTTTTAAGTTTTTAGACTTTTTTGGCCTCCATTCCCACTTTGTACTCTGTGACGCGTCTCTACAAGCTATAATATGTGGTTTTAAGCCATTTTTATGACGGGTCAAAATTTGACATTTTTCGACATACTATACTATGGTGTTTCTGGCCATTTTTTTGACGTTTTAAATTATGAAGTTTTTGGACTTTTTTGGCCTCTATTCCCACTTTGTACACTATGATGCGTCTCTACAAGCTATAATATGTGGTATTCAGCCATTTTTACGACGGGTCAAAATTTGACATTTTTCAACATACTATACTATGGCGGTTTTTGGCCATTTTTTCGACGTGCTAAATTATGAAGTTTTTGGACTTTTTTGGCCTCCATTCCCACTTTGTACACTATGACGCCTCTCTACAAGAGAAACAAAAGCCACTTCATCAACAACTCAGCGCTAAAATAAAATGCTCCCCAAGAAAAAATGCTATATGGACACAAACCCAAATCTGATGAGCACACACCGGTAAACACGTCACTGTCCATGCTGACATTTATGGCCACTTCCAACAAAGAAAACATTCATCCATGAACATGACACCAGACTTACAGAACATGCACATGACAGCAAGTTCGAGGTCCAGAACAGCCGATATGAAAATAATCAGGGAGAAAGACCAGATTTTCCATCCTAGCTGCAGCAGAAGAGGTATTAAAACCAATCAGTCACACTGATCCAGGCAGCGGCTCGCTCCGTTTCCTCAGCGCACTCTGACCTGAAACATACTTCACACACACACACACACACACACACACACACACACACACACACACACACACACACACACACACACACACACACACACACACACACACTGACACGCAGTAAGTTTGATGCAGCCGGCCTGCTGCGGCTCTCGTTGTGTTGAGTAATGGAGTTAATTAAGCAAACTCTGCTGCGACCACTGAAGTACAATCTGCTTTTAGCAGCAGTAAAATCAGAGCCCAATTTGCTACATTTAATCTGCTCAACTCAGCGTGAACATGTTGAAGGTCAGCGCACTGCAGTTTCCATCTACCACCACCCCAACACACACACCCACACACACACACACACACACACACCCACACACACACACACACACAGAGAAACACCCCGAGGACAAAATAGTTTTACAGCACAAATGAGCAGCAGAAGCAACAAAGTCTGCAGAGGTTATTAATGGCAGGATTATCAAATGGAAACCCAGGGACGGAGGTAATACAGCAGTTATGGGACGAGGTATTAAAATGATGGTTGAAAATGTGGAGATAATGGTTTTCGCTCTGAACAATAGCTCTGCCCTCAATTTAACACTCTGACACATTATTCCTGGGCGTCCCTGAACGCCGCGCTGCGAGGACGCCTCGGGCCGTTGGACGCCTGCTGAACCGGGCCGGGACCGCCACAAAAACTCCATTAATAACTTGTGGTTTTTGTCTCCATTTGGCGCCACAAATTAATCCCTAAACAAACACAGGACTGCTTAATTAAAGACGAGGTGTGAGGCGCAGAGGGAGGAGAAGGGAAGACAGTGATTGAGGAACAGCTCCAAAAGCAAACAATGAACTACGACCTGCAATCACACGCCATCGAGGAAGATGAGCGAGTGCGGAAAGTCAAAGAAGAATTACACAAGTCAACATCACACAGCAGCCCACATCCTCAGAAATAAGAGTGACTCCTTCTTAAGGTCATCAAAAATGAAAAACGAGGAGCAAAGAGAAAAACATATGGATTTCACCTCCTGCTACAAGCTCGCTCTGCACCATAACTACCACAAAATTTTGATTTTTTTTCAAAATAAACCTCCACACGGCCCTCAGTGCTCACAGACGTTGATCTCATTGTCTTTGCCATGACAACCAACATCACAGTGATATAAAGAAAACCTATTTCACATCAAGTGCATGTGTATATTTCTGTGTACGGTAGAGTATGTGCCTCCACACACACACACACACACACACACACACACACACACACAGAGTTCCTGCTGTAGGGAATAAGCAATAACTGTACAAATAAGCTTCAACTCCACAATCCAAATCATCTGTTACAAAACTGCAAGATCTTAAATACATATTTCAGTAACACCACAAACTACACTTTAACCCCTTAAAACCGAAGCAAATTTGCTTTATCTCAGAAACATGGAGAGAAGGCAACAAGCGTCTTGAAAACAAGGAATGACCCATGCTGACACTTTCTTTGCATTTTTTAATTAATTAATTTTATCAGCAATCATTACAATAAAACGCAGATACAGATAATAATCAAAATGCCGACTATTTGGCCCAAATAATCAGCCAAGCTGATAATCTGTGGACACCTAGAACTGACAGCAGACAAGTTCACAAATCAGATCAGAAAACCATCTGACCGTTCGACAGCCGGATTGTTGATCGTTCTGGCAAATAGTCCGAACATTAAGAGAGAAATTAAATGGTTTTAATATGAGTTTCCCTTTTTATACACATATAAACCCCCCAAGGGTTAACAGGCTGAACTGATCGCCTCCTCTGGACGTTCAGACCTGAATCAAAGTGTTGGTTTGATTTCAGATTCAGTGTGTAGAGGAAGAGCTGTTCCTCTGCTCATCCTCCCCTCAGGTGATCTGCTCCCAACACAAAGCGAACGGACTCAAAGCTTCACAGAGCGGCTCTGAGAAACAGGATTTCCTGCTCTGAACGGCCTCCGAGGATCACGGAGAGAGAGAGGAGTCTGCGGGTCCAGAGGGGAGGCAGATAACTGCTCTGCTGGAGGAGGTGTGAATGACATCTTTGGTGTGGAGTGACTGTGGGGCCGCGGGCGTCCCTCTCACACACACACACACACACACACACACACACACACACACACACACACTTATCCCAGAGAGCCTCAGCAGGGCTGATGTGCAGCCGCTCTGCTGCTCTGGTAATAACATCGGCGACACAGTGGTGCAGCCGTTAATGCTTTGTGCTAACGTCTCCATTAACGCCGTCGGGCTCAAACCTCACAATCACTATTAGTGTTTTTCTTCCGGAGATTACACAGGAAGTTACATGCCGGTTTGTGCGTGGGGCAGTTTGTGTGCCGACATCAAACGGGCCCCGGCTGTGAGCGGCGGTGTAATGGCATCCCTCTGTAAGTTCAGAGCGGCTCCTCGGGACTCTGGGCCCTGCTGCTTTTCATTCCACACACCGAATCACAGGGACGTTCACACCTGAGAGGGCAGAGCCACACACACACACGCGCACACACACACACACACACACATACACACACACACACACACACACACACACACACACACACACACACACACACACACACACAGGACTCCTCACAAAAACGATATTTCATTTTTCGACCCAAATGAAATTCTTTAATATGAAGGTGGATAAAGTCATTTCCTGTGACTCTGCAGGTCTGTGGGAAGCTGCAGCCGCCGCCGAGGAGGCGACCGCTCACAGAATATTAAGCTTCGACAGTCTGCCGCTGGTCAGTGTGCAGCTTTCAAGGAATATTTTTGGGATATTTATGCAAGAGAGCAAATTAACCCTTTGAAACCTGGACAAATAGGCTTGATTTCTTTGAAAAATATTGAAATACAACATTGAGCAACTCAAGGTGGATAAGCCCAAAATTTGCGAAAAAATAGCAAAAAAAAAGAACAAAAACGAATCACCAAAAAACTGTAAAACAAGACAAAAAGAAATGACCTCAATATGTACTTAAATTATAGTAATATTCTAATTTAATTCTA
>NW_024619119.1:0-1853 GCF_008729295.1 Plectropomus leopardus | reverse complement strand
AGAATGTGGTTAAACAGAGAAAGTTATTTAAGAAACAAGAAAAAACATCACATACTTGAGGCCTGAGACTCATTTTTGCTCAACATTACATTTCGGAGATGGAGGCTCTGAAAACGCCATTTGACTTGTTTACGTTCAGGCACGTCGCCTGAGGCAGAGAGCCTGCCTCAGTGCTTATGAATGAATCTGAGGTACTTGCAATTTACTTGAGAATTTAATTTCCATGCTATTTTATACCTTTACTCCACTACATTTCAGAGGGAAATATTGTACTTTTTATTTTACTACATTTATTTATTTCAGATTTTTGAAAAAAAAATGAGAAGGGTTTATAAACTTTAATGTATATATCAATTAAATAAAAAAAAAAAAAACAGTTTATACAATTAGCTGATTAAAAAAGGGTTTTTTGGGTGGTTGGGGGGTGTATTTCCAATTTTTTTCATATTCTTTAAATTCTTGGATGTTTTTGATTCTTTTGTTAAACAGTTTTAAGTTTGGGGGTATTTTTTGTATTTTTATAAATTGATTTTCGAGGTGTATATTTTTGTATATTTTTTCCAATTTTTTAAAAAATAATTTTGGTTTTTGAAGGGGGTTTGTCTTGCCTTTTATTCCTTTGATGTTTATGTGTTTTCCTGTTTTTTATAATTTTGAGTTTCGAGGATTTTTTTTTATAATTCAGGTTTTGGGGTGATTATTATTATTTATTTGTTATAATATTGAGTTTTTGATCTTTTATATGTAGATTTACCTGCATTGGGTACTTTCACTTTTCACTTTTCAGTACATTTTATCTATCTATACATTACTATACATTTATCTTTACATTTATACATTCTATACATTTTATCATAGTATCATTTTCAATGCTGAACTTTCAAGTGTAACAGAGTATTTTCACAGCATGGTATTAATACTCAAGTAAAGGATCTAAATACTTGTTGTACTACTGTTATCTCTGACAGATGCTGCAGGGTTTGTCGAGCAGCTCAGTCCAATAGAGCCTGGCTCCAAGTCAGCTCATACACCACATCACTTTTGAAACATTGATATGACACGTTTCAAAAACGAAAATGCAAATTATTTGTTTGCAGAAAGATACAATGCCAACATGTTCTGCTGACGGGGCCGCGGGCTCAGCAGTGCAGAGCTGCTGAGCTGAAGATTAGCAGATGAGCTGAATGTAGTAATCAGGAGGGAGACTGACGGAGGTCCACGTTCATGTTACACGCACAGAGACAGACAGGCAATCACATGAGACAGCGGGGAGGGAAAAACACAAGAAAACATTTGGGAAAAACGAGAGTCACAGCTTGGACCCCAAAAGATATTAATTTTCTAAAGATGTGAACCTGAGAGGAGTACAAACTCTTGCATCAGTGAAGCTAGAACTAATAAAAATGCCCAAATATTTAGGTGTTATTCAATTTTTTATCATCAACTTCATTATTTTAATCAGTGTGCAGCAGCTTTCCAGCACATAAATAAATATTCTAATATGGCGAAATATATTGTTGTGCTCCCTCTGCCAGAGGCTGAGGATTGTTGCATAATGTTAAAAAACGGTAAACAGTGTGTGGGCCATATTTTGTGGTGCAATCCTGTAGTCTGCGTATAAACAGACCCTCAGTTACCTGTTGATCACACTCGCATGCTTCTCTGGTAACTGCCAAACCTGCAGGGGTGTGTATCACCAAACTTTTGTCCGATTTTGGGAACCCCACCCATCATGGGAATTTGTTTGTTCTGGCAAGCAGAGACAGGCAGACGGGTCTTGGGGCCAAAGGCAGAAAACTGTACAGATTCATGACTAAAACTGTGTGTATGCACAAACAGAAATGTGCATTTTT